>NC_065435.1:22209652-22513624 GCF_024364675.1 Aethina tumida | reverse complement strand
TTAAAGTTTTAATAATTAAATTTTTAAAATTTAGTATTTAAATTTTTAAATTTTAAAATTTAAAGTTTTGAAATTAAATTTTTAAAATTTAGTATTTAAATTGTTATATTTTAAAATTTAAAGTTTTAATAATTAAATTTTTAAAATTTAGAATTTAAATTTTTAAATTTTAAAATTTAAATTTTTAAATTTTAAAATTTAGATTTTTAAATTTTAAAATTTAACGTTTTAATAATTAAATTTTTAAAATTTATTATTTAAATTTTTAAATTTTAAAATTTAAAGTTTAAATAATTAAATTTTTAAAATTTAGTATTTAAATTTTTAAATTTTAAAAGTTAAAGTTTTAATAATTAAATTTTTAATTTTAGTATTTAAATTTTTAAATTTTTAAATTTAAATTTTTAAATTTTAAAATTTAAAAATTTAAATGCTAAATTTTAAAAATTTAATTATTAAAACTTTAAATTTTAAAATATAACAATTTAAATACTAAATTTTAAAAATTTAATTTCAAAACTTTAAATTTTAAAATTTAAAAATTTAAATACTAAATTTTAAAAATTTAATTATTAAAACTTTAAATTTTAAAAATTTAAAAATTTAAATACTCAATTTTAAAAATTTAATTATTAAAACTTTAAATTTAAAAATTTAAAAATTTAAATACAAAATTTTAAAAATTTAATTATTAAAACTTTAACTTTTAAAATTTAAAAATTTAAATACTAAATTTTAAAAATTTAAATATTAAAACTTTAAATTTTAAAATTTAAAAATTTAAAGTTTTAATATTTAAATTTTTAAAATTTAGTATTTAAATTTTTAAATTTTAAAATTTAAAGTTTAATTTTAAAAATTTAATTATTAAAGCTTTAAATTTTAAAATTTAAAAATTTAAAAATTTAAATGCTAAATTTTAAAAATTTAATTATTAAAACGTTAAATTTTAAAATTTAAAAATCTAAATTTTAAAATTTAAAAATTTAAATTTTAAAATTTAAAAATTTAAATACTAAATTTTAAAAATTTAATTATTAAAACTTTAAATTTTAAAATTTAAAAATTTAAAAATTTAAATACTAAATTTTAAAAATTTAATTATTAAAACGTTAAATTTTAAAATTTAAAAATGTAAATTTTAAAATTTAAAAATTTAAATTTTAAAATTTAAAAATTTAAATACTAAATTTTAAAAATTTAAATATTAAAACTTCAAATTTTAAAATTTAAAAATTTAAATAATAAATTTTAAAAATTTAATTATTAAAACGTTAAATTTTAAAATTTAAAAATTTAAAAATTTAAATTTTAAAATTTAAAAATTTAAATACTAAATTTTAAAAATTTAATTATTAAAACTTTAAATTTTAAAATTTAAAAATTTAAATACTAAATTTTTAAAATTGAATTATTAAAATTTTAAATTTTAAAATTTAAAATTTTAAATTTTAAAATTTAAAAATTTAAATTTTAAAATTTAAAAATTTAAATTTTAAAATTTAAAAATTTAAATTTTAAAATTTAAAAATTTAAATTTTAAAATTTAAAAATTTAAATTTTAAAATTTAAAAATTTAAATTTGAATATTTAAAAATTTAAATTTTAAAATTTAAAAATTTAAATACTAAATTTTAAAAATTTAATTATTAAAACTTTAAATTTTAAAATTTAAAAATTTTAAAATTTAAAAATTTAAAAATTTAAAAATTTAAATACTAAATTTTAATAATTTAAAAATTTAAATACTCAATTTTAAAAATTTAATTATTAAAACTTTAAATTTATAAATTTAAAAATTTAAATACTAAATTTTAAAAATTTAATTATTAAAACTTTAAATTTTAAAATTTAAAAATTTAAATATTTAAAAATTTAAATACTAAATATTAAAAATTTAATTATTAAAACTTTAAATTTTAAAATTTAAAAATTTAAATTTTAAAATTTAAAAATTTAAATTTAAAAATTTAAAAATTTAAATACTAAAATTAAAAATTTAATTATTAAAACATTAAATATTAAAATTTAAAAATTTAAATGCTAAATTTTAAAAATTTAATTATTAAAACTTTTAATTTTAAAATTTAAAAATTTAAAAATTTAAATACTAAATTTTAAAAATTTAATTATTAAAACGTTAAATTTTAAAATTTAAAAATCTAAATTTTAAAATTTAAAAATTTAAATTTTAAAATTTAAAAATTTAAATACTAAATTTTAAAAATTTAATTATTAAAACTTTAAATTTTAAAATATAACAACTTAAATACTAAATTTTAAAAATTTAATTATTAAAACGTTAAATTTTAAAATTTAAAAATCTAAATTTTAAAATTTAAAAATTTAAATTTTAAAATTTAAAAATTTAAATACTAAATTTTAAAAATTTAATTATTAAGACTTTAAATTTTAAAATTTAAAAATTTAAATACTAAATTTTAAAAATTTAATTTCAAAACTTTAAATTTTAAAATTTAAAAATTTAAATACTAAATTTTAATAATTTAAAATTTTAAATACTCAATTTTAAAAATTTAATTATTAAAACTTTAAATTTTAAAATTTAAAAATTTAAAAATTTAAATGCTAAATTTTAAAAATTTAATTATTAAAACGTTAAATTTTAAAATTTAAAAATCTAAATTTTAAAATTTAAAAATTTAAATTTTAAAATTTAAAAATTTAAATACTAAATTTTAAAAATTTAATTATTAAGACTTTAAATTTTAAAATTTAAAAATTTAAATACTAAATTTTAAAAATTTAATTATTAAAACTTTTAATTTTAAAATTTAAAAATTTAAATACTAAATTTTAAAAATTTAATTATTAAAACGTTAAATTTTAAAATTTAAAAATCTAAATTTTAAAATTTAAAAATTTAAATTTTAAAATTTAAAAATTTAAATTCTAAATTTTAAAAATTTAATTATTAAAACTTTAAATTTTAAAATATAACAATTTAAATACTAAATTTTAAAAATTTAATTTCAAAACTTTAAATTTTAAAATTTAAAAATTTAAATACTAAATTTTAAAAATTTAATTATTAAAACTTTAAATTTTAAAAATTTAAAAATTTAAATACTCAATTTTAAAAATTTAATTATTAAAACTTTAAATTTAAAAATTTAAAAATTTAAATACAAAATTTTAAAAATTTAATTATTAAAACTTTAACTTTAAAATTTTAAAAATTTAAATACTAAATTTTAAAAATTTAATTATTTAAACTTTAAATTTTAAAATTTAAAAATTTAAATAATAAATTTTAAAAATTTAATTATTAAAGCGTTAAATTTTAAAATTTAAAAATTTAAATTTTAAAATTTAAAAATTTAAATTTTAAAATTTAAAAATTTAAATTTTAAAATTTAAAAATTTAAATTTTATAATTTAAAAATTTAAATTTGAATATTTAAAAATTTAAATTTTAAAATTTAAAAATTTAAATACTAAATTTTAAAAATTTAATTATTAAAACTTTAAATTTATAAATTTAAAAATTTAAATACTAAATTTTAAAAATTTAATTATTAAAACTTTAAATTTTCAAATTTAAAAATTTAAATATTTAAAAATTTAAATACTAAATATTAAAAATTTAATTATTAAAACTTTAAATTTTAAAATTTAAAAATTTAAATTTTAAAATTTAAAAATTTAAATTTAAAAATTTAAAAATTTAAATACTAAAATTAAAAATTTAATTATTAAAACTTTAAATTTTAAAATTTAAAAATTTAAATGCTAAATTTTAAAAATTTAATTATTAAAACTTTTAATTTTAAAATTTAAAAATTTAAAAATTTAAATACTAAATTTTAAAAATTTAATTATTAAAACGTTAAATTTTAAAATTTAAAAATCTAAATTTTAAAATTTAAAAATTTAAATTTTAAAATTTAAAAATTTAAATACTAAATTTTAAAAATTTAATTATTAAAACTTTAAATTTTAAAATATAACAATTTAAATACTAAATTTTAAAAATTTAATTATTAAAACGTTAAATTTTAAAATTTAAAAATCTAAATTTTAAAATTTAAAAATTTAAATTTTAAAATTTAAAAATTTAAATACTAAATTTTAAAAATTTAATTATTAAGACTTTAAATTTTAAAATTTAAAAATTTAAATACTAAATTTTAAAAATTTAATTTCAAAACTTTAAATTTTAAAATTTAAAAATTTAAATACTAAATTTTAATAATTTAAAAATTTAAATACTCAATTTTAAAAATTTAATTATTAAAACTTTAAATTTTAAAATTTAAAAATTTAAAAATTTAAATGCTAAATTTTAAAAATTTAATTATTAAAACGTTAAATTTTAAAATTTAAAAATCTAAATTTTAAAATTTAAAAATTTAAATTTTAAAATTTAAAAATTTAAATACTAAATTTTAAAAATTTAATTATTAAGACTTTAAATTTTAAAATTTAAAAATTTAAATACTAAATTTTAAAAATTTAATTTCAAAACTTTAAATTTTAAAATTTAAAAATTTAAATACTAAATTTTAATAATTTAAAAATTTAAATACTCAATTTTAAAAATTTAATTATTAAAACTTTAAATTTTAAAATTTTAAAATTTAAAAATTTAAATGCTAAATTTTAAAAATTTAATTATTAAAACGTTAAATTTTAAAATTTAAAAATCTAAATTTTAAAATTTAAAAATTTAAATTTAAAAATTTAAAAATTTAAATACTAAAATTAAAAATTTAATTATTAAAACTTTAAATTTTTAAATTTAAAAATTTTAATGCTAAATTTTAAAAATTTAATTATTAAAACTTTTAATTTTAAAATTTAAAAATTTAAATACTAAATTTTAAAAATTTAATTATTAAAACGTTAAATTTTAAAATTTAAAAATCTAAATTTTAAAATTTAAAAATTTAAATTTTAAAATTTAAAAATTTAAATTCTAAATTTTAAAAATTTAATTATTAAAACTTTAAATTTTAAAATATAACAATTTAAATACTAAATTTTAAAAATTTAATTTCAAAACTTTAAATTTTAAAATTTAAAAATTTAAATACTAAATTTTAAAAATTTAATTATTAAAACTTTAAATTTTAAAAATTTAAAAATTTAAATACTCAATTTTAAAAATTTAATTATTAAAACTTTAAATTTAAAAATTTAAAAATTTAAATAATAAATTTTAAAAATTTAACTATTAAAACGTTAAATTTTAAAATTTAAAAATTTAAATTTTAAAATTTAAAAATTTAAATTTTAAAATTTAAAAATTTAAATTTTAAAATTTAAAAATTTAAATTTTATAATTTAAAAATTTAAATTTGAATATTTAAAAATTTAAATTTTAAAATTTAAAAATTTAAATACTAAATTTTAAAAATTTAATTATTAAAACTTTAAATTTTAAAATTTAAAAATTTAAATACTAAATTTTAATAATTTAAAAATTTAAATACTCAATTTTAAAAATTTAATTATTAAAACTTTAAATTTATAAATTTAAAAATTTAAATACTAAATTTTAAAAATTTAATTATTAAAACTTTAAATTTTAAAATTTAAAAATTTAAATATTTAAAAATTTAAATACTAAATATTAAAAATTTAATTATTAAAACTTTAAATTTTAAAATTTAAAAATTTAAATTTTAAAATTTAAAAATTTAAATTTAAAAATTTAAAAATTTAAATACTAAAATTAAAAATTTAATTATTAAAACTTTAAATTTTAAAATTTAAAAATTTAAATGCTAAATTTTAAAAATTTAATTATTAAAACTTTTAATTTTAAAATTTAAAAATTTAAAAATTTAAATACTAAATTTTAAAAATTTAATTATTAAAACGTTAAATTTTAAAATTTAAAAATCTAAATTTTAAAATTTAAAAATTTAAATTTTAAAATTTAAAAATTTAAATACTAAATTTTAAAAATTTAATTATTAAAACTTTAAATTTTAAAATATAACAATTTAAATACTAAATTTTAAAAATTTAATTATTAAAACGTTAAATTTTAAAATTTAAAAATCTAAATTTTAAAATTTAAAAATTTAAATTTTAAAATTTAAAAATTTAAATACTAAATTTTAAAAATTTAATTATTAAGACTTTAAATTTTAAAATTTAAAAATTTAAATACTAAATTTTAAAAATTTAATTTCAAAACTTTAAATTTTAAAATTTAAAAATTTAAATACTAAATTTTAATAATTTAAAAATTTAAATACTCAATTTTAAAAATTTAATTATTAAAACTTTAAATTTTAAAATTTAAAAATTTAAAAATTTAAATGCTAAATTTTAAAAATTTAATTATTAAAACGTTAAATTTTAAAATTTAAAAATCTAAATTTTAAAATTTAAAAATTTAAATTTAAAAATTTAAAAATTTAAATACTAAAATTAAAAATTTAATTATTAAAACTTTAAATTTTAAAATTTAAAAATTTAAATGCTAAATTTTAAAAATTTAATTATTAAAACTTTTAATTTTAAAATTTAAAAATTTAAAAATTTAAATACTAAATTTTAAAAATTTAATTATTAAAACGTTAAATTTTAAAATTTAAAAATCTAAATTTTAAAATTTAAAAATTTAAATTTTAAAATTTAAAAATTTAAATTCTAAATTTTAAAAATTTAATTATTAAAACTTTAAATTTTAAAATATAACAATTTAAATACTAAATTTTAAAAATTTAATTTCAAAACTTTAAATTTTAAAATTTAAAAATTTAAATACTAAATTTTAAAAATTTAATTATTAAAACTTTAACTTTTAAAATTTAAAAATTTAAATACTAAATTTTAAAAATTTAATTATTTAAACTTTAAATTTTATAATTTAAAAATTTAAAGTTTTAATATTTAAATTTTTAAAATTTAGTATTTAAATTTTTAAATTTTAAAATTTAAAGTTTAATTTTAAAAATTTAATTATTAAAACTTTAAATTTTAAAATTTAAAAATTTAAAAATTTAAATACTCAATTTTAAAAATTTAATTATTAAAACTTTAAATTTAAAAATTTAAAAATTTAAATACAAAATTTTAAAAATTTAATTATTAAAACTTTAACTTTTAAAATTTAAAAATTTAAATACTAAATTTTAAAAATTTAATTATTTAAACTTTAAATTTTAAAATTTAAAAATTTAAATAATAAATTTTAAAAATTTAATTATTAAAACGTTAAATTTTAAAATTTAAAAATGTAAATTTTAAAATTTAAAAATTTAAATTTTAAAATTTAAAAATTTAAATACTAAATTTTAAAAATTTAAATATTAAAACTTTAAATTTTAAAATTTAAAAATTTAAATAATAAATTTTAAAAATTTAATTATTAAAACGTTAAATTTTAAAATTTAAAAATTTAAATTTTAAAATTTAAAAATTTAAATTTTAAAATTTAAAAATTTAAATACTAAATTTTAATAATTTATAAATTTAAATACTCAATTTTAAAAATTTAATTATTAAAACTTTAAATTTATAAATTTAAAAATTTAAATAGTAAATTTTAAAAATTTAATTATTAAAACTTTAAATTTTAAAATTTAAAAATTTAAATATTTAAAAATGTAAATACTACATATTAAAAATTTAATTATTAAAACTTTAAATTTTAAAATTTAAAAATTTAAATTTTAAAATTTAAAAATTTAAATGCTAAATTTTAAAAATTTAATTATTAAAACTTTTAATTTTAAAATTTAAAAATTTAAATTTTAAAATTTAAAAATTTAAATTTTAAAATTTAAAAATTTAAAATTTAAAATTTAAAAATTTAAATTTGAATATTTAAAAATTTAAATTTTAAAATTTAAAAATTTAAATACTAAATTTTAAAAATTTAATTATTAAAACTTTTAATTTTAAAATTTAAAAATTTAAAAATTTAAATACTAAATTTTAAAAATTTAATTATTAAAACTTTAAATTTTAAAATATAACAATTTAAATACTAAATTTTAAAAATTTAATTATTAAAACGTTAAATTTTAAAATTTAAAAATCTAAATTTTAAAATTTAAAAATTTAAATTTTAAAATTTAAAAATTTAAAAACTAAATTTTAAAAATTTAATTATTAAGACTTTAAATTTTAAAATTTAAAAATTTAAATACTAAATTTTAAAAATTTAATTTCAAAACTTTAAATTTTAAAATTTAAAAATTTAAATACTAAATTTTAATAATTTAAAAATTTAAATACTCAATTTTAAAAATTTAATTATTAAAACTTTAAATTTAAAAATTTAAAAATTTAAATACTAAATTTTAAAAATTTAATTATTAAAACTTTAAATTTTAAAATTTAAAAATTTAAATATTTAAAAATTTAAATACTAAATATTAAAAATTTAATTATTAAAACTTTAAATTTTAAAATTTAAAAATTTAAATTTTAAAATTTAAAAATGTAAATTTTAAAATTTAAAAATTTAAATATTAAATTTAAAAAATTTAATTATAAAAACTTTAAATTTTAAAATTTAAAAATTTAAAAATTTAAATACTAAATTTTAAAAATTTAATTATTAAAACTTTTAATATTAAAATTTAAAAATTTAAAAATTTAAATACTAAATTTTAAAAATTTAATTATTAAAACGTTAAATTTTAAAATTTAAAAATCTAAATTTTAAAATTTAAAAATTTAAATTTTAAAATTTAAAAATTTAAATTCTAAATTTTAAAAATTTAATTATTAAAACTTTAAATTTTAAAATATAACAATTTAAATACTAAATTTTAAAAATTTAATTATTAAAACTTTAAATTTTAAAAATTTAAAAATTTAAATACTCAATTTTAAAAATTTAATAATTAAAACTTTAAATTTAAAAATTTAAAAATTTAAATACAAAATTTTAAAAATTTAATTATTAAAACTTTAAATTTTAAAATTTAAAAATTTAAATGCTAAATTTTAAAAATTTAATTATTAAAACTTTTAATATTAAAATTTAAAAATTTAAAAATTTAAATAGTAAATTTTAAAAATTTAATTATTAAAACGTTAAATTTTAAAATTTAAAAATCTAAATTTTAAAATTTAAAAATTTAAATTTTAAAATTTAAAAATTTAAATTCTAAATTTTAAAAATTTAATTATTAAAACTTTAAATTTTAAAATATAACAATTTAAATACTAAATTTTAAAAATTTAATTTCAAAACTTTAAATTTTAAAATTTAAAAATTTATATACTAAATTTTAAAAATTTAATTATTAAAACTTTAAATTTTAAAAATTTAAAAATTTAAATACTCAATTTTAAAAATTTAATTATTAAAACTTTAAATTTAAAAATTTAAAAATTTAAATACAAAATTTTAAAAATTTAATTATTAACACTTTAACTTTTAAAATTTAAAAATTTAAATACTAAATTTTAAAAATTTAATTATTTAAACTTTAAATTTTAAAATTTAAAAATTTAAATACTAAATTTTAAAAATTTAAATATTAAAACTTTAAATTTTAAAATTTAAAAATTTAAATAATAAATTTTAAAAATTTAATTACTAAAACGTTAAATTTTAAAATTTAAAAATTTAAAGTTTTAATATTTAAATTTTTAAAATTTAGTATTTAAATTTTTAAATTTTAAAATTTAAAGTTTAGTTTTAAAAATTTAATTATTAAAACTTTAAATTTTAAAATTTAAAAATTTAAAAATTTAAATGCTAAATTTTAAAAATTTAATTATTAAAACGTTAAATTTTAAAATTTAAATATCTAAATTTTAAAATTTAAAAATTTAAATTTTAAAATTTAAAAATTTAAATACTAAATTTTAAAAATTTAATTATTAAAACTTTAAATTTTAAAATATAACAATTTAAATACTAAATTTTAAAAATTTAATTATTAAAACGTTAAATTTTAAAATTTAAAAATCTAAATTTTAAAATTTAAAAATTTAAATTTTAAAATTTAAAAATTTAAAAACTAAATTTTAAAAATTTAATTATTAAGACTTTAAATTTTAAAATTTAAAAATTTAAATTTTAAAATTTAAAAATATAAATTTTAAAATTTAAAAATTTAAATACTAAATTTAAAAAATTTAATTATAAAAACTTTAAATTTTAAAATTTAAAAATTTAAAAATTTAAATACTAAATTTTAAAAATTTAATTATTAAAACTTTAAATTTTAAAATTTAAAAATTTAAATACTAAATTTTAATAATTTAAAAATTTAAATACTCAATTTTAAAAATTTAATTATTAAAACTTTAAATTTAAAATTTTAAAAATTTAAATACTAAATTTTAAAAATTTAATTATTAAAACTTTAAATTTTAAAATTTAAAAATTTAAATATTTAAAAATTTAAATACTAAATATTAAAAATTTAATTATTAAAACTTTAAATTTTAAAATTTAAAAACTTAAATTTTAAAATTTAAAAATATAAATTTTAAAATTTAAAAATTTAAATACTAAATTTAAAAAATTTAATTATAAAAACTTTAAATTTTAAAATTTAAAAATTTAAAAATTTAAATACTAAATTTTAAAAATTTAATTATTAAAACTTTAAATTTTAAAATTTAAAAATTTAAAAATTTAAATGCTAAATTTTAAAAATTTAATTATTAAAACGTTAAATTTTAAAATTTAAAAATCTAAATTTTAAAATTTAAAAATTTAAATTTAAAAATTTAAAAATTTAAATACTAAAATTAAAAATTTAATTATTAAAACTTTAAATTTTAAAATTTAAAAATTTAAATGCTAAATTTTAAAAATTTAATTATTAAAACTTTTAATATTAAAATTTAAAAATTTAAAAATTTAAATACTAAATTTTAAAAATTTAATTATTAAAACGTTAAATTTTAAAATTATTAAAAACTAAATTTTAAAAATTTAATTATTAAGACTTTAAATTTTAAAATTTAAAAATTTAAATACTAAATTTTAAAAATTTAATTTCAAAACTTTAAATTTTAAAATTTAAAAATTTAAATACTAAATTTTAATAATTTAAAAATTTAAATACTCAATTTTAAAAATTTAATTATTAAAACTTTAAATTTAAAATTTTAAAAATTTAAATACTAAATTTTAAAAATTTAATTATTAAAACTTTAAATTTTAAAATTTAAAAATTTAAATATTTAAAAATTTAAATACTAAATATTAAAAATTTAATTATTAAATCTTTAAATTTTAAAATTTAAAAATTTAAATTTTAAAATTTAAAAATATAAATTTTAAAATTTAAAAATTTAAATACTAAATTTAAAAAATTTAATTATAAAAACTTTAAATTTTAAAATTTAAAAATTTAAAAATTTAAATACTAAATTTTAAAAATTTAATTATTAAAACTTTAAATTTTAAAATTTAAAAATTTAAAAATTTAAATGCTAAATTTTAAAAATTTAATTATTAAAACGTTAAATTTTAAAATTTAAAAATCTAAATTTTAAAATTTAAAAATTTAAAAATTTAAATACTAAAATTAAAAATTTAATTATTAAAACTTTAAATTTTAAAATTTAAAAATTTAAATGCTAAATTTTAAAAATTTAATTATTAAAACTTTTAATATTATAATTTAAAAATTTAAAAATTTAAATACTAAATTTTAAAAATTTAATTATTAAAACGTTAAATTTTAAAATTTAAAAATCTAAATTTTAAAATTTAAAAATTTAAATTCTAAATTTTAAAAATTTAATTATTAAAACTTTAAATTTTAATATATAACAATTTAAATACTAAATTTTAAAAATTTAATTTCAAAACTTTAAATTTTAAAATTTAAAAATTTAAATACTAAATTTTAAAAATTTAATTATTAAAACTTTAAATTTTAAAAATTTAAAAATTTAAATACTCAATTTTAAAAATTTAATTATTAAAACTTTAAATTTAAAAATTTAAAAATTTAAATACAAAATTTTAAAAATTTAATTATTAAAACTTTAACTTTTAAAATTTAAAAATTTAAATACTAAATTTTAAAAATTTAATTATTTAAACTTTAAATTTTAAAATTTAAAAATTTAAATACTAAATTTTGAAAATTTAAATATTAAAACTTTAAATTTTAAAATTTAAAAATTTAAATAATAAATTTTAAAAATTTAATTACTAAAACGTTAAATTTTAAAATTTAAAAATTTAAAGTTTTAATATTTAAATTTTTAAAATTTAGTATTTAAATTTTTAAATTTTAAAATTTAAAGTTTAGTTTTAAAAATTTAATTATTAAAACTTTAAATTTTAAAATTTAAAAATTTAAAAATTTAAATGCTAAATTTTAAAAATTTAATTATTAAAACGTTAAATTTTAAAATTTAAATATCTAAATTTTAAAATTTAAAAATTTAAATTTTAAAATTTAAAAATTTAAATACTAAATTTTAAAAATTTAATTATTAAAACTTTAAATTTTAAAATATAACAATTTAAATACTAAATTTTAAAAATTTAATTTCAAAACTTTAAATTTTAAAATTTAAAAATTTATATACTAAATTTTAAAAATTTAATTATTAAAACTTTAAATTTTAAAAATTTAAAAATTTAAATACTCAATTTTAAAAATTTAATTATTAAAACTTTAAATTTAAAAATTTAAAAATTTAAATACAAAATTTTAAAAATTTAATTATTAAAACTTTAAATTTTAAAATTTAAAAATTTAAATATTTAAAAATTTAAATACTAAATATTAAAAATTTAATTATTAAAACTTTAAATTTTAAAATTTAAAAATTTAAATTTTAAAATTTAAAAATATAAATTTTAAAATTTAAAAATTTAAATACTAAATTTAAAAAATTTAATTATAAAAACTTTAAATTTTAAAATTTAAAAATTTAAAAATTTAAATACTAAATTTTAAAAATTTAATTATTAAAACTTTAAATTTTAAAATTTAAAAATTTAAAAATTTAAATGCTAAATTTTAAAAATTTAATTATTAAAACGTTAAATTTTAAAATTTAAAAATCTAAATTTTAAAATTTAAAAATTTAAATTTAAAAATTTAAAAATTTAAATACTAAAATTAAAAATTTAATTATTAAAACTTTAAATTTTAAAATTTAAAAATTTAAATGCTAAATTTTAAAAATTTAATTATTAAAACTTTTAATATTAAAATTTAAAAATTTAAAAATTTAAATACTAAATTTTAAAAATTTAATTATTAAAACGTTAAATTTTAAAATTTAAAAATCTAAATTTTAAAATTTAAAAATTTAAATTTTAAAATTTAAAAATTTAAATTCTAAATTTTAAAAATTTAATTATTAAAACTTTAAATTTTAAAATATAACAATTTAAATACTAAATTTTAAAAATTTAATTTCAAAACTTTAAATTTTAAAATTTAAAAATTTATATACTAAATTTTAAAAATTTAATTATTAAAACTTTAAATTTTAAAAATTTAAAAATTTAAATACTCAATTTTAAAAATTTAATTATTAAAACTTTAAATTTAAAAATTTAAAAATTTAAATACAAAATTTTAAAAATTTAATTATTAACACTTTAACTTTTAAAATTTAAAAATTTAAATACTAAATTTTAAAAATTTAATTATTTAAACTTTAAATTTTAAAATTTAAAAATTTAAATACTAAATTTTAAAAATTTAAATATTAAAACTTTAAATTTTAAAATTTAAAAATTTAAATAATAAATTTTAAAAATTTAATTACTAAAACGTTAAATTTTAAAATTTAAAAATTTAAAGTTTTAATATTTAAATTTTTAAAATTTAGTATTTAAATTTTTAAATTTTAAAATTTAAAGTTTAGTTTTAAAAATTTAATTATTAAAACTTTAAATTTTAAAATTTAAAAATTTAAAAATTTAAATGCTAAATTTTAAAAATTTAATTATTAAAACGTTAAATTTTAAAATTTAAATATCTAAATTTTAAAATTTAAAAATTTAAATTTTAAAATTTAAAAATTTAAATACTAAATTTTAAAAATTTAATTATTAAAACTTTAAATTTTAAAATATAACAATTTAAATACTAAATTTTAAAAATTTAATTATTAAAACGTTAAATTTTAAAATTTAAAAATCTAAATTTTAAAATTTAAAAATTTAAATTTTAAAATTTAAAAATTTAAAAACTAAATTTTAAAAATTTAATTATTAAGACTTTAAATTTTAAAATTTAAAAATTTAAATACTAAATTTTAAAAATTTAATTTCAAAACTTTAAATTTTAAAATTTAAAAATTTAAATACTAAATTTTAATAATTTAAAAATTTAAATACTCAATTTTAAAAATTTAATTATTAAAACTTTAAATTTAAAATTTTAAAAATTTAAATACTAAATTTTAAAAATTTAATTATTAAAACTTTAAATTTTAAAATTTAAAAATTTAAATATTTAAAAATTTAAATACTAAATATTAAAAATTTAATTATTAAAACTTTAAATTTTAAAATTTAAAAATTTAAATTTTAAAATTTAAAAATATAAATTTTAAAATTTAAAAATTTAAATACTAAATTTAAAAAATTTAATTATAAAAACTTTAAATTTTAAAATTTAAAAATTTAAAAATTTAAATACTAAATTTTAAAAATTTAATTATTAAAACTTTAAATTTTAAAATTTAAAAATTTAAAAATTTAAATGCTAAATTTTAAAAATTTTATTATTAAAACGTTAAATTTTAAAATTTAAAAATCTAAATTTTAAAATTTAAAAATTTAAATTTAAAAATTTAAAAATTTAAATACTAAAATTAAAAATTTAATTATTAAAACTTTAAATTTTAAAATTTAAAAATTTAAATGCTAAATTTTAAAAATTTAATTATTAAAACTTTTAATATTATAATTTAAATATTTAAAAATTTAAATACTAAATTTTAAAAATTTAATTATTAAAACGTTAAATTTTAAAATTTAAAAATCTAAATTTTAAAATTTAAAAATTTAAATTCTAAATTTTAAAAATTTAATTATTAAAACTTTAAATTTTAATATATAACAATTTAAATACTAAATTTTAAAAATTTAATTTCAAAACTTTAAATTTTAAAATTTAAAAATTTAAATACTAAATTTTAAAAATTTAATTATTAAAACTTTAAATTTTAAAAATTTAAAAATTTAAATACTCAATTTTAAAAATTTAATTATTAAAACTTTAAATTTAAAAATTTAAAAATTTAAATACAAAATTTTAAAAATTTAATTATTAAAACTTTAACTTTTAAAATTTAAAAATTTAAATACTAAATTTTAAAAATTTAATTATTTAAACTTTAAATTTTAAAATTTAAAAATTTAAATACTAAATTTTAAAAATTTAAATATTAAAACTTTAAATTTTAAAATTTAAAAATTTAAATAATAAATTTTAAAAATTTAATTACTAAAACGTTAAATTTTAAAATTTAAAAATTTAAAGTTTTAATATTTAAATTTTTAAAATTTAGTATTTAAATTTTTAAATTTTAAAATTTAAAGTTTAGTTTTAAAAATTTAATTATTAAAACTTTAAATTTTAAAATTTAAAAATTTAAAAATTTAAATGCTAAATTTTAAAAATTTAATTATTAAAACGTTAAATTTTAAAATTTAAATATCTAAATTTTAAAATTTAAAAATTTAAATTTTAAAATTTAAAAATTTAAATACTAAATTTTAAAAATTTAATTATTAAAACTTTAAATTTTAAAATATAACAATTTAAATACTAAATTTTAAAAATTTAATTATTAAAACGTTAAATTTTAAAATTTAAAAATCTAAATTTTAAAATTTAAAAATTTAAATTTTAAAATTTAAAAATTTAAAAACTAAATTTTAAAAATTTAATTATTAAGACTTTAAATTTTAAAATTTAAAAATTTAAATACTAAATTTTAAAAATTTAATTTCACAACTTTAAATTTTAAAATTTAAAAATTTAAATACTAAATTTTAATAATTTAAAAATTTAAATACTCAATTTTAAAAATTTAATTATTAAAACTTTAAATTTAAAATTTTAAAAATTTAAATACTAAATTTTAAAAATTTAATTATTAAAACTTTAAATTTTAAAATTTTAAAATTTAAAAATTTAAATATTTAAAAATTTAAATACTAAATATTAAAAATTTAATTATTAAAACTTTAAATTTTAAAATTTAAAAATTTAAATTTTAAAATTTAAAAATATAAATTTTAAAATTTAAAAATTTAAATACTAAATTTAAAAAATTTAATTATAAAAACTTTAAATTTTAAAATTTAAAAATTTAAAAATTTAAATACTAAATTTTAAAAATTTAATTATTAAAACTTTAAATTTTAAAATTTAAAAATTTAAAAATTTAAATACTAAATTTTAAAAATTTAATTATTAAAACTTTAAATTTTAAAATTTAAAAATCTAAATTTTAAAATTTAAAAATTTAAATTATAAAATTTAAAAATTTAAATTCTAAATTTTAAAAATTTAATTATTAAAACTTTAAATTTTAAAATATAACAATTTAAATACTAAATTTTAAAAATTTAATTATTAAAACGTTAAATTTTAAAATTTAAAAATCTAAATTTTAAAATTTAAAAATTTAAATTTTAAAATTTAAAAATTTAAATACTAAATTTTAAAAATTTAATTATTAAAACGTTAAATTTTAAAATTTAAAAATCTAAATTTTAAAATTTAAAAATTTAAATTATAAAATTTAAAAATTTAAATTCTAAATTTTAAAAATTTAATTATTAAAACTTTAAATTTTAAAATATAACAATTTAAATGCTAAATTTTAAAAATTTAATTATAAAAACGTTAAATTTTAAAATTTAAAAATCTAAATTTTAAAATTTAAAAATTTAAATTTAAAAATTTAAATACTAAAATTAAAAATTTAATTATTAAAACTTTAAATTTTAAAATTTAAAAATTTAAATGCTAAATTTTAAAAATTTAATTATTAAAACTTTTAATATTAAAATTTAAAAATTTAAAAATTTAAATACTAAATTTTAAAAATTTAATTATTAAAACGTTAAATTTTAAAATTTAAAAATCTAAATTTTAAAATTTAAAAATTTAAATTATAAAATTTAAAAATTTAAATTCTAAATTTTAAAAATTTAATTATTAAAACTTTAAATTTTAAAATATAACAATTTAAATACTAAATTTTAAAAATTTAATTTCAAAACTTTAAATTTTAAAATTTAAAAATTTAAATACTAAATTTTAAAAATTTAATTATTAAAACTTTAAATTTTAAAAATTTAAAAATTTAAATACTCAATTTTAAAAATTTAATTATTAAAACTTTAAATTTAAAAATTTAAAAATTTAAATACAAAATTTTAAAAATTTAATTATTAAAACTTTAAATTTTAAAATTTAAAAATTTAAAAATTTAAATGCTAAATTTTAAAAATTTAATTATTAAAACGTTAAATTTTAAAATTTAAATATCTAAATTTTAAAATTTAAAAATTTAAATTTTAAAATTTAAAAATTTAAATACTAAATTTTAAAAATTTAATTATTAAAACTTTAAATTTTAAAATATAACAATTTAAATACTAAATTTTAAAAATTTAATTATTAAAACGTTAAATTTTAAAATTTAAAAATCTAAATTTTAAAATTTAAAAATTTAAATTTTAAAATTTAAAAATTTAAATACTAAATTTTAAAAATTTAATTATTAAAACGTTAAATTTTAAAATTTAAAAATGTAAATTTTAAAATTTAAAAATTTAAATTTTAAAATTTAAAAATTTAAATAATAAATTTTAAAAATTTAAATATTAAAACTTTAAATTTTAAAATTTAAAAATTTAAATAATAAATTTTAAAAATTTAATTATTAAAACGTTAAATTTTAAAATTTAAAAATTTAAATTTTAAAATTTAAAAATTTAAATACTAAATTTTAATAATTTAAAAATTTAAATACTCAATTTTAACAATTTAATTATTAAAACTTTAAATTTATAAATTTAAAAATTTAAATACTAAATTTTAAAAATTTAATTATTAAAACTTTAAATTTTAAAATTTAAAAATTTAAATATTTAAAAATGTAAATACCAAATATTAAAAATTTAATTATTAAAACTTTAAATTTTAAAATTTAAAAATTTAAATTTTAAAATTTAAAAATTTAAATGCTAAATTTTAAAAATTTAATTATTAAAACTTTTAATTTTAAAATTTAAAAATTTAAAAATTTAAATACTAAATTTTAAAAATTTAATTATTAAAACTTTAAATTTTAAAATATAACAATTTAAATACTAAATTTTAAAAATTTAATTATTAAAACGTTAAATTTTAAAATTTAAAAATCTAAATTTTAAAATTTAAAAATTTAAATTTTAAAATTTAAAAATTTAAAAACTAAATTTTAAAAATTTAATTATTAAGACTTTAAATTTTAAAATTTAAAAATTTAAATTTTAAAATTTAAAAATATAAATTTTAAAATTTAAAAATTTAAATACTAAATTTAAAAAATTTAATTATAAAAACTTTAAAGTTTAAAATTTAAAAATTTAAAAATTTAAATACTAAATTTTAAAAATTTAATTATTAAAACTTTAAATTTTAAAATTTAAAAATTTAAAAATTTAAATGCTAAATTTTAAAAATTTAATTATTAAAACGTTAAATTTTAAAATTTAAAAATCTAAATTTTAAAATTTAAAAATTTAAATTTAAAAATTTAAAAATTTAAATACTAAAATTAAAAATTTAATTATTAAAACTTTAAATTTTAAAATTTAAAAATTTAAATGCTAAATTTTAAAAATTTAATTATTCAAACTTTTAATATTAAAATTTAAAAATTTAAAAATTTAAATACTAAATTTTAAAAATTTAATTATTAAAACGTTAAATTTTAAAATTTAAAAATCTAAATTTTAAAATTTAAAAATTTAAATTTTAAAATTTAAAAATTTAAATTCTAAATTTTAAAAATTTAATTATTAAAACTTTAAATTTTAAAATATAACAATTTAAATACTAAATTTTAAAAATTTAATTTCAAAACTTTAAATTTTAAAATTTAAAAATTTAAATACTAAATTTTAAAAATTTAATTATTAAAACTTTAAATTTTAAAAATTTAAAAATTTAAATACTCAATTTTAAAAATTTAATTATTAAAACTTTAAATTTAAAAATTTAAAAATTTAAATACAAAATTTTAAAAATTTAATTATTAACACTTTAACTTTTAAAATTTAAAAATTTAAATACTAAATTTTAAAAATTTAATTATTTAAACTTTAAATTTTAAAATTTAAAAATTTAAATAATAAATTTTAAAAATTTAAATATTAAAACTTTAAATTTTAAAATTTAAACATTTAAATAATAAATTTTAAAAATTTAATTACTAAAACGTTAAATTTTAAAATTTAAAAATTTAAAGTTTTAATATTTAAATTTTTAAAATTTAGTATTTAAATTTTTAAATTTTAAAATTTAAAGTTTACTTTTAAAAATTTAATTATTAAAACTTTAAATTTTAAAATTTAAAAATTTAAAAATTTAAATGCTAAATTTTAAAAATTTAATTATTAAAACGTTAAATTTTAAAATTTAAATATCTAAATTTTAAAATTTAAAAATTTAAATTTTAAAATTTAAAAATTTAAATACTAAATTTTAAAAATTTAATTATTAAAACTTTAAATTTTAAAATATAACAATTTAAATACTAAATTTTAAAAATTTAATTATTAAAACGTTAAATTTTAAAATTTAAAAATCTAAATTTTAAAATTTAAAAATTTAAATTTTAAAATTTAAAAATTTAAAAACTAAATTTTAAAAATTTAATTATTAAGACTTTAAATTTTAAAATTTAAAAATTTAAATACTAAATTTTAAAAATTTAATTTCAAAACTTTAAATTTTAAAATTTAAAAATTTAAATACTAAATTTTAATAATTTAAAAATTTATATACTCAATTTTAAAAATTTAATTATTAAAACTTTAAATTTAAAAATTTAAAAATTTAAATACTAAATTTTAAAAATTTAATTATTAAAACTTTAAATTTTAAAATTTAAAAATTTAAATATTTAAAAATTTAAATACTAAATATTAAAAATTTAATTATTAAAACTTTAAATTTTAAAATTTAAAAATTTAAATTTTAAAATTTAAAAATATAAATTTTAAAATTTAAAAATTTAAATACTAAATTTAAAAAATTTAATTATAAAAACTTTAAATTTTAAAATTTAAAAATTTAAAAATTTAAATACTAAATTTTAAAAATTTAATTATTAAAACTTTAAATTTTAAAATTTAAAAATTTAAAAATTTAAATGCTAAATTTTAAAAATTTAATTATTAAAACGTTAAATTTTAAAATTTAAAAATCTAAATTTTAAAATTTAAAAATTTAAATTTAAAAATTTAAAAATTTAAATACTAAAATTAAAAATTTAATTATTAAAACTTTAAATTTTAAAATTTAAAAATTTAAATGCTAAATTTTAAAAATTTAATTATTAAAACTTTTAATATTATAATTTAAAAATTTAAAAATTTAAATACTAAATTTTAAAAATTTAATTATTAAAACTTTAAATTTTAAAATTTAAAAATTTAAATATTTAAAAATTTAAATACTAAATATTAAAAATTTAATTATTAAAACTTTAAATTTTAAAATTTAAAAATTTAAATTTTAAAATTTAAAAATATAAATTTTAAAATTTAAAAATTTAAATACTAAATTTAAAAAATTTAATTATAAAAACTTTAAATTTTAAAATTTAAAAATTTAAAAATTTAAATACTAAATTTTAAAAATTTAATTATTAAAACTTTAAATTTTAAAATTTAAAAATTTAAAAATTTAAATGCTAAATTTTAAAAATTTAATTATTAAAACGTTAAATTTTAAAATTTAAAAATCTAAATTTTAAAATTTAAAAATTTAAATTTAAAAATTTAAAAATTTAAATACTAAAATTAAAAATTTAATTATTAAAACTTTAAATTTTAAAATTTAAAAATTTAAATGCTAAATTTTAAAAATTTAATTATTAAAACTTTTAATATTATAATTTAAAAATTTAAAAATTTAAATACTAAATTTTAAAAATTTAATTATTAAAACGTTAAATTTTAAAATTTAAAAATCTAAATTTTAAAATTTAAAAATTTAAATTCTAAATTTTAAAAATTTAATTATTAAAACTTTAAATTTTAAAATATAACAATTTAAATACTAAATTTTAAAAATTTAATTTCAAAACTTTAAATTTTAAAATTTAAAAATTTAAATACTAAATTTTAAAAATTTAATTATTAAAACTTTAAATTTTAAAAATTTAAAAATTTAAATACTCAATTTTAAAAATTTAATTATTAAAACTTTAAATTTAAAAATTTAAAAATTTAAATACAAAATTTTAAAAATTTAATTATTAAAACTTTAACTTTTAAAATTTAAAAATTTAAATACTAAATTTTAAAAATTTAATTATTTAAACTTTAAATTTTAAAATTTAAAAATTTAAATACTAAATTTTAAAAATTTAAATATTAAAACTTTAAATTTTAAAATATAACAATTTAAATACTAAATTTTAAAAATTTAATTATTAAAACGTTAAATTTTAAAATTTAAAAATCTAAATTTTAAAATTTAAAAATTTAAATTTTAAAATTTAAAAATTTAAATACTAAATTTTAAAAATTTAATTATTAAAACGTTAAATTTTAAAATTTAAAAATGTAAATTTTAAAATTTAAAAATTTAAATTTTAAAATTTAAAAATTTAAATAATAAATTTTAAAAATTTAAATATTAAAACTTTAAATTTTAAAATTTAAAAATTTAAATAATAAATTTTAAAAATTTAATTATTAAAACGTTAAATTTTAAAATTTAAAAATTTAAATTTTAAAATTTAAAAATTTAAATACTAAATTTTAATAATTTAAAAATTTAAATACTCAATTTTAACAATTTAATTATTAAAACTTTAAATTTATAAATTTAAAAATTTAAATACTAAATTTTAAAAATTTAATTATTAAAACTTTAAATTTTAAAATTTAAAAATTTAAATATTTAAAAATGTAAATACCAAATATTAAAAATTTAATTATTAAAACTTTAAATTTTAAAATTTAAAAATTTAAATTTTAAAATTTAAAAATTTAAATGCTAAATTTTAAAAATTTAATTATTAAAACTTTTAATTTTAAAATTTAAAAATTTAAAAATTTAAATACTAAATTTTAAAAATTTAATTATTAAAACTTTAAATTTTAAAATATAACAATTTAAATACTAAATTTTAAAAATTTAATTATTAAAACGTTAAATTTTAAAATTTAAAAATCTAAATTTTAAAATTTAAAAATTTAAATTTTAAAATTTAAAAATTTAAAAACTAAATTTTAAAAATTTAATTATTAAGACTTTAAATTTTAAAATTTAAAAATTTAAATTTTAAAATTTAAAAATATAAATTTTAAAATTTAAAAATTTAAATACTAAATTTAAAAAATTTAATTATAAAAACTTTAAAGTTTAAAATTTAAAAATTTAAAAATTTAAATACTAAATTTTAAAAATTTAATTATTAAAACTTTAAATTTTAAAATTTAAAAATTTAAAAATTTAAATGCTAAATTTTAAAAATTTAATTATTAAAACGTTAAATTTTAAAATTTAAAAATCTAAATTTTAAAATTTAAAAATTTAAATTTAAAAATTTAAAAATTTAAATACTAAAATTAAAAATTTAATTATTAAAACTTTAAATTTTAAAATTTAAAAATTTAAATGCTAAATTTTAAAAATTTAATTATTCAAACTTTTAATATTAAAATTTAAAAATTTAAAAATTTAAATACTAAATTTTAAAAATTTAATTATTAAAACGTTAAATTTTAAAATTTAAAAATCTAAATTTTAAAATTTAAAAATTTAAATTTTAAAATTTAAAAATTTAAATTCTAAATTTTAAAAATTTAATTATTAAAACTTTAAATTTTAAAATATAACAATTTAAATACTAAATTTTAAAAATTTAATTTCAAAACTTTAAATTTTAAAATTTAAAAATTTAAATACTAAATTTTAAAAATTTAATTATTAAAACTTTAAATTTTAAAAATTTAAAAATTTAAATACTCAATTTTAAAAATTTAATTATTAAAACTTTAAATTTAAAAATTTAAAAATTTAAATACAAAATTTTAAAAATTTAATTATTAACACTTTAACTTTTAAAATTTAAAAATTTAAATACTAAATTTTAAAAATTTAATTATTTAAACTTTAAATTTTAAAATTTAAAAATTTAAATACTAAATTTTAAAAATTTAAATATTAAAACTTTAAATTTTAAAATTTAAACATTTAAATAATAAATTTTAAAAATTTAATTACTAAAACGTTAAATTTTAAAATTTAAAAATTTAAAGTTTTAATATTTAAATTTTTAAAATTTAGTATTTAAATTTTTAAATTTTAAAATTTAAAGTTTACTTTTAAAAATTTAATTATTAAAACTTTAAATTTTAAAATTTAAAAATTTAAAAATTTAAATGCTAAATTTTAAAAATTTAATTATTAAAACGTTAAATTTTAAAATTTAAATATCTAAATTTTAAAATTTAAAAATTTAAATTTTAAAATTTAAAAATTTAAATACTAAATTTTAAAAATTTAATTATTAAAACTTTAAATTTTAAAATATAACAATTTAAATACTAAATTTTAAAAATTTAATTATTAAAACGTTAAATTTTAAAATTTAAAAATCTAAATTTTAAAATTTAAAAATTTAAATTTTAAAATTTAAAAATTTAAAAACTAAATTTTAAAAATTTAATTATTAAGACTTTAAATTTTAAAATTTAAAAATTTAAATACTAAATTTTAAAAATTTAATTTCAAAACTTTAAATTTTAAAATTTAAAAATTTAAATACTAAATTTTAATAATTTAAAAATTTATATACTCAATTTTAAAAATTTAATTATTAAAACTTTAAATTTAAAAATTTAAAAATTTAAATACTAAATTTTAAAAATTTAATTATTAAAACTTTAAATTTTAAAATTTAAAAATTTAAATATTTAAAAATTTAAATACTAAATATTAAAAATTTAATTATTAAAACTTTAAATTTTAAAATTTAAAAATTTAAATTTTAAAATTTAAAAATATAAATTTTAAAATTTAAAAATTTAAATACTAAATTTAAAAAATTTAATTATAAAAACTTTAAATTTTAAAATTTAAAAATTTAAAAATTTAAATACTAAATTTTAAAAATTTAATTATTAAAACTTTAAATTTTAAAATTTAAAAATTTAAAAATTTAAATGCTAAATTTTAAAAATTTAATTATTAAAACGTTAAATTTTAAAATTTAAAAATCTAAATTTTAAAATTTAAAAATTTAAATTTAAAAATTTAAAAATTTAAATACTAAAATTAAAAATTTAATTATTAAAACTTTAAATTTTAAAATTTAAAAATTTAAATGCTAAATTTTAAAAATTTAATTATTAAAACTTTTAATATTATAATTTAAAAATTTAAAAATTTAAATACTAAATTTTAAAAATTTAATTATTAAAACGTTAAATTTTAAAATTTAAAAATCTAAATTTTAAAATTTAAAAATTTAAATTCTAAATTTTAAAAATTTAATTATTAAAACTTTAAATTTTAAAATATAACAATTTAAATACTAAATTTTAAAAATTTAATTTCAAAACTTTAAATTTTAAAATTTAAAAATTTAAATACTAAATTTTAAAAATTTAATTATTAAAACTTTAAATTTTAAAAATTTAAAAATTTAAATACTCAATTTTAAAAATTTAATTATTAAAACTTTAAATTTAAAAATTTAAAAATTTAAATACAAAATTTTAAAAATTTAATTATTAAAACTTTAACTTTTAAAATTTAAAAATTTAAATACTATATTTTAAAAATTTAATTATTTAAACTTTAAATTTTAAAATTTAAAAATTTAAATACTAAATTTTAAAAATTTAAATATTAAAACTTTAAATTTAAAAATTTAAAAATTTAAATACTAAATTTTAAAAATTTAATTATTAAAACTTTAAATTTTAAAATTTAAAAATTTAAATATTTAAAAATTTAAATACTAAATATTAAAAATTTAATTATTAAAACTTTAAATTTTAAAATTTAAAAATTTAAATTTTAAAATTTAAAAATATAAATTTTAAAATTTAAAAATTTAAATACTAAATTTAAAAAATTTAATTATAAAAACTTTAAATTTTAAAATTTAAAAATTTAAAAATTTAAATATTAAATTTTAAAAATTTAATTTCAAAACTTTAAATTTTAAAATTTAAAAATTTAAATACTAAATTTTAATAATTTAAAAATTTAAATACTCAATTTTAAAAATTTAATTATTAAAACTTTAAATTTAAAAATTTAAAAATTTAAATACTAAATTTTAAAAATTTAATTATTAAAACTTTAAATTTTAAAATTTAAAAATTTAAATATTTAAAAATTTAAATACTAAATATTAAAAATTTAAATATTAAAACTTTAAATTTTAAAATTTAAAAATTTAAATTTTAAAATTTAAAAATATAAATTTTAAAATTTAAAAATTTAAATACTAAATTTAAAAAATTTAATTATAAAAACTTTAAATTTTAAAATTTAAAAATTTAAAAATTTAAATACTAAATTTTAAAAATTTAATTATTAAAACTTTAAATTTTAAAATTTAAAAATTTAAAAATTTAAATGCTAAATTTTAAAAATTTAATTATTAAAACGTTAAATTTTAAAATTTAAAAATCTAAATTTTAAAATTTAAAAATTTAAATTTAAAAATTTAAAAATTTAAATACTAAAATTAAAAATTTAATTATTAAAACTTTAAATTTTAAAATTTAAAAATTTAAATGCTAAATTTTAAAAATTTAATTATTAAAACTTTTAATATTATAATTTAAAAATTTAAAAATTTAAATACTAAATTTTAAAAATTTAATTATTAAAACGTTAAATTTTAAAATTTAAAAATCTAAATTTTAAAATTTAAAAATTTAAATTCTAAATTTTAAAAATTTAATTATTAAAACTTTAAATTTTAAAATATAACAATTTAAATACTAAATTTTAAAAATTTAATTTCAAAACTTTAAATTTTAAAATTTAAAAATTTAAATACTAAATTTTAAAAATTTAATTATTAAAACTTTAAATTTTAAAAATTTAAAAATTTAAATACTCAATTTTAAAAATTTAATTATTAAAACTTTAAATTTAAAAATTTAAAAATTTAAATACAAAATTTTAAAAATTTAATTATTAAAACTTTAACTTTTAAAATTTAAAAATTTAAATACTAAATTTTAAAAATTTAATTATTTAAACTTTAAATTTTAAAATTTAAAAATTTAAATACTAAATTTTAAAAATTTAAATATTAAAACTTTAAATTTTAAAATTTAAAAATTTAAATAATAAATTTTAAAAATTTAATTACTAAAACGTTAAATGTTAAAATTTAAAAATTTAAAGTTTTAATATTTAAATTTTTAAAATTTAGTATTTAAATTTTTAAATTTTAAAATTTAAAGTTTAGTTTTAAAAATTTAATTATTAAAACTTTAAATTTTAAAATTTAAAAATTTAAAAATTTAAATGCTAAATTTTAAAAATTTAATTATTAAAACGTTAAATTTTAAAATTTAAATATCTAAATTTTAAAATTTAAAAATTTAAATTTTAAAATTTAAAAATTTAAATACTAAATTTTAAAAATTTAATTATTAAAACTTTAAATTTTAAAATATAACAATTTAAATACTAAATTTTAAAAATTTAATTATTAAAACGTTAAATTTTAAAATTTAAAAATCTAAATTTTAAAATTTAAAAATTTAAATTTTAAAATTTAAAAATTTAAAAACTAAATTTTAAAAATTTAATTATTAAGACTTTAAATTTTAAAATTTAAAAATTTAAATACTAAATTTTAAAAATTTAATTTCACAACTTTAAATTTTAAAATTTAAAAATTTAAATACTAAATTTTAATAATTTAAAAATTTAAATACTCAATTTTAAAAATTTAATTATTAAAACTTTAAATTTAAAATTTTAAAAATTTAAATACTAAATTTTAAAAATTTAATTATTAAAACTTTAAATTTTAAAATTTAAAAATTTAAATATTTAAAAATTTAAATACTAAATATTAAAAATTTAATTATTAAAACTTTAAATTTTAAAATTTAAAAATTTAAATTTTAAAATTTAAAAATATAAATTTTAAAATTTAAAAATTTAAATACTAAATTTAAAAAATTTAATTATAAAAACTTTAAATTTTAAAATTTAAAAATTTAAAAATTTAAATACTAAATTTTAAAAATTTAATTATTAAAACTTTAAATTTTAAAATTTAAAAATTTAAAAATTTAAATGCTAAATTTTAAAAATTTAATTATAAAAACGTTAAATTTTAAAATTTAAAAATCTAAATTTTAAAATTTAAAAATTTAAATTTAAAAATTTAAAAATTTAAATACTAAAATTAAAAATTTAATTATTAAAACTTTAAATTTTAAAATTTAAAAATTTAAATGCTAAATTTTAAAAATTTAATTATTAAAACTTTTAATATTAAAATTTAAAAATTTAAAAATTTAAATACTAAATTTTAAAAATTTAATTATTAAAACGTTAAATTTTAAAATTTAAAAATCTAAATTTTAAAATTTAAAAATTTAAATTATAAAATTTAAAAATTTAAATTCTAAATTTTAAAAATTTAATTATTAAAACTTTAAATTTTAAAATATAACAATTTAAATACTAAATTTTAAAAATTTAATTTCAAAACTTTAAATTTTAAAATTTAAAAATTTAAATACTAAATTTTAAAAATTTAATTATTAAAACTTTAAATTTTAAAAATTTAAAAATTTAAATACTCAATTTTAAAAATTTAATTATTAAAACTTTAAATTTAAAAATTTAAAAATTTAAATACAAAATTTTAAAAATTTAATTATTAAAACTTTAAATTTTAAAATTTAAAAATTTAAAAATTTAAATGCTAAATTTTAAAAATTTAATTATTAAAACGTTAAATTTTAAAATTTAAATATCTAAATTTTAAAATTTAAAAATTTAAATTTTAAAATTTAAAAATTTAAATACTAAATTTTAAAAATTTAATTATTAAAACTTTAAATTTTAAAATATAACAATTTAAATACTAAATTTTAAAAATTTAATTATTAAAACGTTAAATTTTAAAATTTAAAAATCTAAATTTTAAAATTTAAAAATTTAAATTTTAAAATTTAAAAATTTAAAAACTAAATTTTAAAAATTTAATTATTAAGACTTTAAATTTTAAAATTTAAAAATTTAAATACTAAATTTTAAAAATTTAATTTCACAACTTTAAATTTTAAAATTTAAAAATTTAAATACTAAATTTTAATAATTTAAAAATTTAAATACTCAATTTTAAAAATTTAATTATTAAAACTTTAAATTTAAAATTTTAAAAATTTAAATACTAAATTTTAAAAATTTAATTATTAAAACTTTAAATTTTAAAATTTAAAAATTTAAATATTTAAAAATTTAAATACTAAATATTAAAAATTTAATTATTAAAACTTTAAATTTTAAAATTTAAAAATTTAAAAACTAAATTTTAAAAATTTAATTATTAAGACTTTAAATTTTAAAATTTAAAAATTTAAATACTAAATTTTAAAAATTTAATTTCACAACTTTAAATTTTAAAATTTAAAAATTTAAATACTAAATTTTAATAATTTAAAAATTTAAATACTCAATTTTAAAAATTTAATTATTAAAACTTTAAATTTAAAATTTTAAAAATTTAAATACTAAATTTTAAAAATTTAATTATTAAAACTTTAAATTTTAAAATTTAAAAATTTAAATATTTAAAAATTTAAATACTAAATATTAAAAATTTAATTATTAAAACTTTAAATTTTAAAATTTAAAAATTTAAATTTTAAAATTTAAAAATATAAATTTTAAAATTTAAAAATTTAAATACTAAATTTAAAAAATTTAATTATAAAAACTTTAAATTTTAAAATTTAAAAATTTAAAAATTTAAATACTAAATTTTAAAAATTTAATTATTAAAACTTTAAATTTTAAAATTTAAAAATTTAAAAATTTAAATGCTAAATTTTAAAAATTTAATTATAAAAACGTTAAATTTTAAAATTTAAAAATCTAAATTTTAAAATTTAAAAATTTAAATTTAAAAATTTAAAAATTTAAATACTAAAATTAAAAATTTAATTATTAAAACTTTAAATTTTAAAATTTAAAAATTTAAATGCTAAATTTTAAAAATTTAATTATTAAAACTTTTAATATTAAAATTTAAAAATTTAAAAATTTAAATACTAAATTTTAAAAATTTAATTATTAAAACGTTAAATTTTAAAATTTAAAAATCTAAATTTTAAAATTTAAAAATTTAAATTATAAAATTTAAAAATTTAAATTCTAAATTTTAAAAATTTAATTATTAAAACTTTAAATTTTAAAATATAACAATTTAAATACTAAATTTTAAAAATTTAATTTCAAAACTTTAAATTTTAAAATTTAAAAATTTAAATACTAAATTTTAAAAATTTAATTATTAAAACTTTAAATTTTAAAAATTTAAAAATTTAAATACTCAATTTTAAAAATTTAATTATTAAAACTTTAAATTTAAAAATTTAAAAATTTAAATACAAAATTTTAAAAATTTAATTATTAAAACTTTAAATTTTAAAATTTAAAAATTTAAAAATTTAAATGCTAAATTTTAAAAATTTAATTATTAAAACGTTAAATTTTAAAATTTAAATATCTAAATTTTAAAATTTAAAAATTTAAATTTTAAAATTTAAAAATTTAAATACTAAATTTTAAAAATTTAATTATTAAAACTTTAAATTTTAAAATATAACAATTTAAATACTAAATTTTAAAAATTTAATTATTAAAACGTTAAATTTTAAAATTTAAAAATCTAAATTTTAAAATTTAAAAATTTAAATTTTAAAATTTAAAAATTTAAAAACTAAATTTTAAAAATTTAATTATTAAGACTTTAAATTTTAAAATTTAAAAATTTAAATACTAAATTTTAAAAATTTAATTTCACAACTTTAAATTTTAAAATTTAAAAATTTAAATACTAAATTTTAATAATTTAAAAATTTAAATACTCAATTTTAAAAATTTAATTATTAAAACTTTAAATTTAAAATTTTAAAAATTTAAATACTAAATTTTAAAAATTTAATTATTAAAACTTTAAATTTTAAAATTTAAAAATTTAAATATTTAAAAATTTAAATACTAAATATTAAAAATTTAATTATTAAAACTTTAAATTTTAAAATTTAAAAATTTAAATTTTAAAATTTAAAAATATAAATTTTAAAATTTAAAAATTTAAATACTAAATTTAAAAAATTTAATTATAAAAACTTTAAATTTTAAAATTTAAAAATTTAAAAATTTAAATACTAAATTTTAAAAATTTAATTATTAAAACTTTAAATTTTAAAATTTAAAAATTTAAAAATTTAAATGCTAAATTTTAAAAATTTAATTATAAAAACGTTAAATTTTAAAATTTAAAAATCTAAATTTTAAAATTTAAAAATTTAAATTTAAAAATTTAAAAATTTAAATACTAAAATTAAAAATTTAATTATTAAAACTTTAAATTTTAAAATTTAAAAATTTAAATGCTAAATTTTAAAAATTTAATTATTAAAACTTTTAATATTAAAATTTAAAAATTTAAAAATTTAAATACTAAATTTTAAAAATTTAATTATTAAAACGTTAAATTTTAAAATTTAAAAATCTAAATTTTAAAATTTAAAAATTTAAATTATAAAATTTAAAAATTTAAATTCTAAATTTTAAAAATTTAATTATTAAAACTTTAAATTTTAAAATATAACAATTTAAATACTAAATTTTAAAAATTTAATTTCAAAACTTTAAATTTTAAAATTTAAAAATTTAAATACTAAATTTTAAAAATTTAATTATTAAAACTTTAAATTTTAAAAATTTAAAAATTTAAATACTCAATTTTAAAAATTTAATTATTAAAACTTTAAATTTAAAAATTTAAAAATTTAAATACAAAATTTTAAAAATTTAATTATTAAAACTTTAAATTTTAAAATTTAAAAATTTAAAAATTTAAATGCTAAATTTTAAAAATTTAATTATTAAAACGTTAAATTTTAAAATTTAAATATCTAAATTTTAAAATTTAAAAATTTAAATTTTAAAATTTAAAAATTTAAATACTAAATTTTAAAAATTTAATTATTAAAACTTTAAATTTTAAAATATAACAATTTAAATACTAAATTTTAAAAATTTAATTATTAAAACGTTAAATTTTAAAATTTAAAAATCTAAATTTTAAAATTTAAAAATTTAAATTTTAAAATTTAAAAATTTAAAAACTAAATTTTAAAAATTTAATTATTAAGACTTTAAATTTTAAAATTTAAAAATTTAAATACTAAATTTTAAAAATTTAATTTCACAACTTTAAATTTTAAAATTTAAAAATTTAAATACTAAATTTTAATAATTTAAAAATTTAAATACTCAATTTTAAAAATTTAATTATTAAAACTTTAAATTTAAAATTTTAAAAATTTAAATACTAAATTTTAAAAATTTAATTATTAAAACTTTAAATTTTAAAATTTAAAAATTTAAATATTTAAAAATTTAAATACTAAATATTAAAAATTTAATTATTAAAACTTTAAATTTTAAAATTTAAAAATTTAAATTTTAAAATTTAAAAATATAAATTTTAAAATTTAAAAATTTAAATACTAAATTTAAAAAATTTAATTATAAAAACTTTAAATTTTAAAATTTAAAAATTTAAAAATTTAAATACTAAATTTTAAAAATTTAATTATTAAAACTTTAAATTTTAAAATTTAAAAATTTAAAAATTTAAATGCTAAATTTTAAAAATTTAATTATTAAAACTTTAAATTTTAAAAATTTAAAAATTTAAATACTCAATTTTAAAAATTTAATTATTAAAACTTTAAATTTAAAATTTTAAAAATTTAAATACTAAATTTTAAAAATTTAATTATTAAAACTTTAAATTTTAAAATTTAAAAATTTAAATATTTAAAAATTTAAATACTAAATATTAAAAATTTAATTATTAAAACTTTAAATTTTAAAATTTAAAAATTTAAATTTTAAAATTTAAAAATTTAAATTTTAAAATTTAAAAATATAAATTTTAAAATTTAAAAATTTAAATACTAAATTTAAAAAATTTAATTATAAAAATTTTAATTTTAAAATTTAAAAATTTAAAAATTTAAATACTAAATTTTAAAAATTTAATTATTAAAACTTTAAATTTTAAAATTTAAAAATTTAAAAATTTAAATGCTAAATTTTAAAAATTTAATTATTAAAACGTTAAATTTTAAAATTTAAAAATCTAAATTTTAAAATTTAAAAATTTAAATTTAAAAATTTAAAAATTTAAATACTAAAATTAAAAATTTAATTATTAAAACTTTAAATTTTAAAATTTAAAAATTTAAATGCTAAATTTTAAAAATTTAATTATTAAAACTTTTAATATTAAAATTTAAAAATTTAAAAATTTAAATACTAAATTTTAAAAATTTAATTATTAAAACGTTAAATTTTAAAATTTAAAAATCTAAATTTTAAAATTTAAAAATTTAAATTATAAAATTTAAAAATTTAAATTCCAAATTTTAAAAATTTAATTATTAAAACTTTAAATTTTAAAATATAACAATTTAAATACTAAATTTTAAAAATTTAATTTCAAAACTTTAAATTTTAAAATTTAAAAATTTAAATACTAAATTTTAAAAATTTAATTATTAAAACTTTAAATTTTAAAAATTTAAAAATTTAAATACTCAATTTTAAAAATTTAATTATTAAAACTTTAAATTTAAAAATTTAAAAATATAAATACAAAATTTTAAAAATTTAATTATTAAAACTTTAACTTTTAAAATTTAAAAATTTAAATACTAAATTTTAAAAATTTAATTATTTAAACTTTAAATTTTAAAATTTAAAAATTTAAATACTAAATTTTAAAAATTTAAATATTAAAACTTTAAATTTTAAAATTTAAAAATTTAAATAATAAATTTTAAAAATTTAATTACTAAAACGTTAAATTTTAAAATTTAAAAATTTAAATTTTAAAATTTAAAAATTTAAATTTTAAAATTTAAAAATTTAAATACTAAATTTTAAAAATTTAATTATTAAAACTTTAAATTTTAAAATTTAAAAATTTAAAAATTTAACTACTAAATTTTAAAAATTTAATTATTAAAACGTTAAATTTTAAAATTTAAAAATCTAAATTTTAAAATTTAAAAATTTAAATTTTAAAATTTAAAAATTTAAATACTAAATTTTAAAAATTTATATATTAAAACTTTAAATTTTAAAATTTAAAAATTTAAATAATAAATTTTAAAAATTTAATTATTAAAACGTTAAATTTTAAAATTTAAAAATTTAAATTTTAAAATTTAAAAATTTAAATTTTAAAATTTAAAAATTTAAATACTAAATTTTAAAAATTTAATTATTAAAACTTTAAATTTTAAAATTTAAAAATTTAAATACTAAATTTTTAAAATTGAATTATAAAAATTTTAAATTTTAAAATTTAAAATTTTAAATTTTAAAATTTAAAAATTTAAATTTTAAAATTTAAAAATTTAAATTTTAAAATTTAAAAATTTAAATTTTAAAATTTAAAAATTTAAATTTTAAAATTTAAAAATTTAAATTTGAATATTTAAACATTTAAATTTTAAAATTTAAAAATTTAAATACTAAATTTTAAAAATTTAATTATTAAAACTTTAAATTTTAAAATTTAAAAATTTAAAAATTTAAATACTAAATTTTAATAATTTAAAAATTTAAATACTCAATTTTAAAAATTTAATTATTAAAACTTTAAATTTATAAATTTAAAAATTTAAATACTAAATTTTAAAAATTTAATTATTAAAACTTTAAATTTTAAAATTTAAAAATTTAAATATTTAAAAATTTAAATACTAAATTTTAAAAATTTAATTATTAAAACTTTAAATTTTAAAATTTAAAAATTTAAATGCTAAATTTTAAAAATTTAATTATTAAAACTTTTAATTTTAAAATTTAAAAATTTAAAAATTTAAATACTAAATTTTAAAAATTTAATTATTAAAACGTTAAATTTTAAAATTTAAAAATCTAAATTTTAAAATTTAAAAATTTAAATTTTAAAATTTAAAAATTTAAATACTAAATTTTAAAAATTTAATTATTAAAACTTTAAATTTTAAAATTTAAAAATTTAAAAATTTAAATGCTAAATTTTAAAAATTTAATTATTAAAACTTTAAATTTTAAAATTTAAAAATTTAAATATTTAAAAATTTAAATACTAAATTTTAAAAATTTAATTATTAAAACTTTAAATTTTAAAAATTTAAAAATTTAAATACTCAATTTTAAAAATTTAATTATTAAAACTTTAAATTTAAAATTTTAAAAATTTAAATACTAAATTTTAAAAATTTAATTATTAAAACTTTAAATTTTAAAATTTAAAAATTTAAATATTTAAAAATTTAAATACTAAATATTAAAAATTTAATTATTAAAACTTTAAATTTTAAAATTTAAAAATTTAAATTTTAAAATTTAAAAATATAAATTTTAAAATTTAAAAATTTAAATACTAAATTTAAAAAATTTAATTATAAAAATTTTAATTTTAAAATTTAAAAATTTAAAAATTTAAATACTAAATTTTAAAAATTTAATTATTAAAACTTTAAATTTTAAAATTTAAAAATTTAAAAATTTAAATGCTAAATTTTAAAAATTTAATTATTAAAACGTTAAATTTTAAAATTTAAAAATCTAAATTTTAAAATTTAAAAATTTAAATTTTAAAATTTAAAAATTTAAATACTAAATTTTAAAAATTTAATTATTAAAACTTTAAATTTAAAAAATTTAAAAATTTAAATACTCAATTTTAAAAATTTAATTATTAAAACTTTAAATTTAAAAATTTAAAAATATAAATACAAAATTTTAAAAATTTAATTATTAAAACTTTAACTTTTAAAATTTAAAAATTTAAATACTAAATTTTAAAAATTTAATTATTTAAACTTTAAATTTTAAAATTTAAAAATTTAAATACTAAATTTTAAAAATTTAAATATTAAAACTTTAAATTTTAAAATTTAAAAATTTAAATAATAAATTTTAAAAATTTAATTACTAAAACGTTAAATTTTAAAATTTAAAAATTTAAATTTTAAAATTTAAAAATTTAAATTTTAAAATTTAAAAATTTAAATACTAAATTTTAAAAATTTAATTATTAAAACTTTAAATTTTAAAATTTAAAAATTTAAAAATTTAAATACTAAATTTTAAAAATTTAATTATTAAAACGTTAAATTTTAAAATTTAAAAATCTAAATTTTAAAATTTAAAAATTTAAATTTTAAAATTTAAAAATTTAAATACTAAATTTTAAAAATTTATATATTAAAACTTTAAATTTTAAAATTTAAAAATTTAAATAATAAATTTTAAAAATTTAATTATTAAAACGTTAAATTTTAAAATTTAAAAATTTAAATTTTAAAATTTAAAAATTTAAATTTTAAAATTTAAAAATTTAAATACTAAATTTTAAAAATTTAATTATTAAAACTTTAAATTTTAAAATTTAAAAATTTAAATACTAAATTTTTAAAATTGAATTATAAAAATTTTAAATTTTAAAATTTAAAATTTTAAATTTTAAAATTTAAAAATTTAAATTTTAAAATTTAAAAATTTAAATTTTAAAATTTAAAAATTTAAATTTTAAAATTTAAAAATTTAAATTTTAAAATTTAAAAATTTAAATTTGAATATTTAAACATTTAAATTTTAAAATTTAAAAATTTAAATACTAAATTTTAAAAATTTAATTATTAAAACTTTAAATTTTAAAATTTAAAAATTTAAAAATTTAAATACTAAATTTTAATAATTTAAAAATTTAAATACTCAATTTTAAAAATTTAATTATTAAAACTTTAAATTTATAAATTTAAAAATTTAAATACTAAATTTTAAAAATTTAATTATTAAAACTTTAAATTTTAAAATTTAAAAATTTAAATATTTAAAAATTTAAATACTAAATATTAAAAATTTAATTATTAAAACTTTAAATTTTAAAATTTAAAAATTTAAATTTTAAAATTTAAAAATTTAAATTTAAAAATTTAAAAATTTAAATACTAAAATTAAAAATTTAATTATTAAAACTTTAAATTTTAAAATTTAAAAATTTAAATGCTAAATTTTAAAAATTTAATTATTAAAACTTTTAATTTTAAAATTTAAAAATTTAAAAATTTAAATACTAAATTTTAAAAATTTAATTATTAAAACGTTAAATTTTAAAATTTAAAAATCTAAATTTTAAAATTTAAAAATTTAAATTTTAAAATTTAAAAATTTAAATACTAAATTTTAAAAATTTAATTATTAAAACTTTAAATTTTAAAATATAACAATTTAAATACTAAATTTTAAAAATTTAATTTCAAAACTTTAAATTTTAAAATTTAAAAATTTTAATACTAAATTTTAAAAATTAAATTATTAAAACTTTAAATTTTAAAAATTAAAAATTTAAATACTCAATTTTAAAAATTTAATTATTAAAACTGTAAATTTAAAAATTTAAAAATTTAAATACAAAATTTTAAAAATTTAATTATTAAAACTTTAAATTTTAAAATTTGAAAATTTAAATACTAAATTTTAAAAATTTAATTATTTAAACTTTAAATTTTAAAATTTAAAAATTTAAATACTAAATTTTAAAAATTTAATTATTAAAACGTTAAATTTTAAAATTTAAAAATTTAAAGTTTTAATATTTAAATTTTTAAAATTTAGTATTTAAATTTTTAAATTTTAAAATTTAAAGTATAATTTTAAAAATTTAATTATTAAAACTTTAAATTTTAAAATTTAAAAATTTAAAAATTTAAATGTTAAATTTTAAAAATTTAATTATTAAAACGTTAAATTTTAAAATTTAAAAATCTAAATTTTAAAATTTAAAAATTTAAATTTTAAAATTTAAAAATTTAAATACTAAATTTTAAAAATTTAATTATTAAAACGTTAAATTTTAAAATTTAAAAATCTAAATTTTAAAATTTAAAAATTTAAATTTTAAAATTTAAAAATTTAAATACTAAATTTTAAAAATTTAAATATTAAAACTTTAAATTTTAAAATTTAAAAATTTAAATAATATATTTTAAAAATTTAATTATTAAAACGTTAAATTTTAAAATTTAAAAATTTAAATTTTAAAATTTAAAAATTTAAATTTTAAAATTTAAAAATTTAAATACTAAATTTTAAAAATTTAATTATTAAAACTTTAAATTTTAAAATTTAAAAATTTAAATACTAAATTTTTAAAATTGAATTATTAAAATTTTAAATTTTAAAATTTAAAAATTTAAATTTTAAAATTTAAAAATTTAAATTTTTAAATTTAAAAATTTAAATTTTAAAATTTAAAAATTTAAATTTTAAAATTTAAAAATTTAAATTTTAATATTTAAAAATTTAAAATTGAATATTTAAAAATTTAAATTTTAAAATTTAAAAATTTAAATTTAAAAATTTAAATACTAAATTTTAAAAATTTAATTATTAAAACTTTAAATTTTAAAATTTAAAAATTTAAAAATTTAAAAATTTAAATACTAAATTTTAAAAATTTATTAATTAAAATTTTAAATTTTAAAATATAAAAATTTAAATACTAAATTTTAAAAATTTAATTATTAAAACTTTAACTTTTAAAATTTAAAAATTTAAATACTAAATTTTAAAAATTTAATTATTAAAACTTTAAATTTTAAAATTTAAAAATTTATATATTAAATTTTAAAAATTTGAATATTAAAACTTTAAATTTTAAAATTTAAAAATTTAAATACTAAATTTTAAAAATTTAATTATTAAAACGTTAAATTTTAAAATTTAAAAATTTAAATTTTAAAATTTAAAAATTTAAATTTTAAAATTTAAAAATTTAAATACTAAATTTTAATAATTTAAAAATATAAATACTCAATTTTAAAAATTTAGTTATTAAAATTTTAAATTTTAAAATTTAAAAATTTAAATACTAAATTTTAAAAATTTAAATATTAAAACTTTAAATTTTAAAATTTAAAAATTTAAATACTAAATTTTAAACATTTAATTATTAAAACGTTAAATTTTAAAATTTAAATTTTAAAATTTAAAAATTTAAATTTTAAAATTTAAAAATTTAAATACTAAATTTTAAAAATTTAATTTCAAAACTTTAAATTTTAAAATTTAAAAATTTAAATACTAAATTTTAATAATTTAAAAATTTAAATACTCAATTTTAAAAATTTAATTATTAAAACTTTAAATTTTAAAATTTAAAAATTTAAAAATTTAAATACTAAATATTAAAAATTTAATTATTAAAACTTTAAATTTTAAAATTTAAAAATTTAAATTTTAAAATTTAAAAATTTAAATTTTAAAATTTAAAAATTTAAACACTAAATTTAAAAAATTTAATTATAAAAACTTTAAATTTTAAAATTTAAAAATTTAAATACTAAATTTTAAACATTTAATTATTAAAACGTTAAATTTTAAAATTTAAAAATTTAAATTTTAAAATTTAAAAATTTAAATTTTAAAATTTAAAAATTTAAATTTTAAAATTTAAAAATTTAAATTTGAATATTTAAAAATTTAAATTATAAATTTAAAAATTTAAATACTAAATTTTAAAAATTTAATTATTAAAACTTTAAATTTTAAAATTTAAAAATTTAAAATTTAAATACTAAATTTTAAAAATTTATTTATTAAAATTTTAAATTTTAAAATTTAAAAATTTAAATACTAAATTTTAAAAATTTAATTATTAAAACTTTAACTTTTAAAATTTAAAAATTTAAATACTAAATTTTAAAAATTTAATTATTAAAACTTTAAATTTTAAAATTTAACAATTTAAATATTAAATTTTAAAAATTTGAATATTAAAACTTTAAATTTTAAAATTTAAAAATTTAAATACTAAAGTTTAAAAATTTAATTATTAAAACGTTAAATATTAAAATTTAAAAATTTAAATTTTAAAATTTAAAAATTTAAATGTTAAAATTTAAAAATTTAAATTTTAAAATTTAAAAATTTAAATACTAAATTTTAGTAATTTAAAAATATAAATACTCAATTTTAAAAATTTAATTATTAAAATTTTAAATTTAAAAATTTAAAAATTTAAATTTTAAAATTTAAAAATTTAAATTTTAAAATTTAAAACTTTAAATTTTAAAATTTATAAATTTAAATACTAAATTTTAAAAATTTAATTTCAAAACTTTAAATTTTAAAATTTAAAAATTTAAATACTAAATTTTAATAATTTAAAAATTTAAATACACAATTTTAAAAATTTAATTATTAAAACTTTAAATTTTAAAATTTAAAAATTTAAATGCTAAATTTTAAAAATTTAATTATTAAAACTTTAAATTTTAAAATATAACAATTTAAATACTAAATTTTAAAAATTTAATTTCAAAACTTTAAATTTTAAAATTTAAAAATTTAAATACTAAATTTTAAAAATTTAATTATTAAAACTTTAAATTTTAAAAATTTAAAAATTTAAATACTCAATTTTAAAAATTTAATTATTAAAACTTTAAATTTAAAAATTTAAAAATTTAAATACAAAATTTTAAAAATTTAATTATTAAAACTTTAACTTTTAAAATTTAAAAATTTAAATACTAAATTTTAAAAATTTAATTATTTAAACTTTAAATTTTAAAATTTAAAAATTTAAATACTAAATTTTAAAAATTTAAATATTAAAACTTTAAATTTTAAAATTTAAAAATTTAAATAATAAATTTTAAAAATTTAATTATTAAAACGTTAAATTTTAAAATTTAAAAATTTAAAGTTTTAATATTTAAATTTTTAAAATTTAGTATTTAAATTTTTAAATTTTAAAATTTAAGGTTTAATTTTAAAAATTTAATTATTAAAACTTTAAATTTTAAAATTTAAAAATTTAAAAATTTAAATGCTAAATTTTAAAAATTTAATTATTAAAACGTTAAATTTTAAAATTTAAAAATCTAAATTTTAAAATTTAAAAATTTAAATTTTAAAATTTAAAAATTTAAATACTAAATTTTAAAAATTTAATTATTAAAACTTTAAATTTTAAAATTTAAAAATTTAAAAATTTAAATACTAAATTTTAAAAATTTAGTATTTTAATTTATTTTTAAATTTTAAAATTTAAAGTTTTAATATTCAAATTTTTAAAATTTAATATTTAAATTGTTAAATTTTAAAATTTAAAGTTTTAATAATTAAATTTTTAAAATTTAGTATTTAAATTTTTAAATTTTAAAAGTTAAAGTTTTAATAATTAAATTTTTAAAATTTAGTATTTAAATTTTTAAATTTTAAAATTTTAAAATTTTAATAAATAAATTTTTAAAATTTAGTATTTAAATTTTAAATTTTTAAATTTTAAAATTTAAAGTTTTAATAATTAAATTTTTAAAATTTAGTATTTAAATTTTTAAATTTATAATTTAAATTTTTAAATATTCAAATTTAAATTTTAAAATTTAACAATTTAAATATTAAATTTTAAAAATTTGAATATTAAAACTTTAAATTTTAAAATTTAAAAATTTAAATACTAAAGTTTAAAAATTTAATTATTAAAACGTTAAATATTAAAATTTAAAAATTTAAATTTTAAAATTTAAAAATTTAAATGTTAAAATTTAAAAATTTAAATTTTAAAATTTAAAAATTTAAATACAAAATTTTAGTAATTTAAAAATATAAATACTCAATTTTAAAAATTTAATTATTAAAATTTTAAATTTAAAAATTTAAAAATTTAAATTTTAAAATTTAAAAATTTAAATTTTAAAATTTAAAACTTTAAATTTTAAAATTTATAAATTTAAATACTAAATTTTAAAAATTTAATTTCAAAACTTTAAATTTTAAAATTTAAAAATTTAAATACTAAATTTTAATAATTTAAAAATTTAAATACACAATTTTAAAAATTTAATTATTAAAACTTTAAATTTTAAAATTTAAAAATTTAAATGCTAAATTTTAAAAATTTAATTATTAAAACTTTAAATTTAAAAATTTAAAAATTTAAATACAAAATTTTAAAAATTTAATTATTAAAACTTTAACTTTTAAAATTTAAAAATTTAAATACTAAATTTTAAAAATTTAATTATTTAAACTTTAAATTTTAAAATTTAAAAATTTAAATACTAAATTTTAAAAATTTAAATATTAAAACTTTAAATTTTAAAATTTAAAAATTTAAATAATAAATTTTAAAAATTTAATTATTAAAACGTTAAATTTTAAAATTTAAAAATTTAAAGTTTTAATATTTAAATTTTTAAAATTTAGTATTTAAATTTTTAAATTTTAAAATTTAAGGTTTAATTTTAAAAATTTAATTATTAAAACTTTAAATTTTAAAATTTAAAAATTTAAAAATTTAAATGCTATATTTTAAAAATTTAATTATTAAAACGTTAAATTTTAAAATTTAAAAATCTAAATTTTAAAATTTAAAAATTTAAATTTTAAAATTTAAAAATTTAAATACTAAATTTTAAAAATTTAATTATTAAAACTTTAAATTTTAAAATTTAAAAATTTAAAAATTTAAATACTAAATTTTAAAAATTTAGTATTTTAATTTATTTTTAAATTTTAAAATTTAAAGTTTTAATATTCAAATTTTTAAAATTTAATATTTAAATTGTTAAATTTTAAAATTTAAAGTTTTAATAATTAAATTTTTAAAATTTAGTATTTAAATTTTTAAATTTTAAAAGATAAAGTTTTAATAATTAAATTTTTAAAATTTAGTATTTAAATTTTTAAATTTTAAAATTTAAAATTTTAATAAATAAATTTTTAAAATTTAGTATTTAAATTTTAAATTTTTAAATTTTAAAATTTAAAGTTTTAATAATTAAATTTTTAAAATTTAGTATTTAAATTTTTAAATTTATAATTTAAATTTTTAAATATTCAAATTTAAATTTTAAAATTTAACAATTTAAATATTAAATTTTAAAAATTTGAATATTAAAACTTTAAATTTTAAAATTTAAAAATTTAAATACTAAAGTTTAAAAATTTAATTATTAAAACGTTAAATATTAAAATTTAAAAATTTAAATTTTAAAATTTAAAAATTTAAATGTTAAAATTTAAAAATTTAAATTTTAAAATTTAAAAATTTAAATACAAAATTTTAGTAATTTAAAAATATAAATACTCAATTTTAAAAATTTAATTATTAAAATTTTAAATTTAAAAATTTAAAAATTTAAATTTTAAAATTTAAAAATTTAAATTTTAAAATTTAAAACTTTAAATTTTAAAATTTATAAATTTAAATACTAAATTTTAAAAATTTAATTTCAAAACTTTAAATTTTAAAATTTAAAAATTTAAATACTAAATTTTAATAATTTAAAAATTTAAATACACAATTTTAAAAATTTAATTATTAAAACTTTAAATTTTAAAATTTAAAAATTTAAATGCTAAATTTTAAAAATTTAATTATTAAAACTTTAAATTTAAAAATTTAAAAATTTAAATACAAAATTTTAAAAATTTAATTATTAAAACTTTAACTTTTAAAATTTAAAAATTTAAATACTAAATTTTAAAAATTTAATTATTTAAACTTTAAATTTTAAAATTGAGTATTTAAATTTTTAAAATTTAAAGTTTTAATATTTAAATTTTTAAAATTTAGTATTTAAATTTTTAAATTTTAAAATTTAAATTTTTAAATTTTAAAATTTAGATTTTTAAATTTTAAAATTTAACGTTTTAATAATTAAATTTTTAAAATTTAGTATTTAAATTTTTAAATTTTTAAATTTTAAAATTTAAAGTTTTAATAATTAAATTTTTAAAATTTAGTATTTAAATTTTTAAATTTTAAAATTTAAATTTTTAAATTTTAAAATTTAGATTTTTAAATTTTAAAATTTAACGTTTTAATAATTAAATTTTTAAAATTTAGCATTTAAATTTTTAAAATTTTAAATTTTTAAATTTTAAAATTTAAAGTTTTAATAATTAAATTTTTAAAATTAAACCTTAAATTTTAAAATTTAAAAATTTAAATACTAAATTTTAAAAATTTAAATATTAAAACTTTAAATTTTTAAATTTTAAAATTTAACGTTTTAATAATTAAATTTTTAAAATTTATTATTTAAATTTTTAAATTTTAAAATTTAAAGTTTTAATATTTAAATTTTTAAAATTTAGTATTTAAATTTTTAAATTTTAAAATTTAAAGTTTAAATAATTAAATTTTTAAAATTTAGTATTTAAATTTTTAAATTTTAAAAGTTAAAGTTTTAATAATTAAATTTTTAAAATTTTGTATTTAAATTTTTAAATTTTTAAATTTAAAGTTTTAATAATTAAATTTTTAAAATTGAGTATTTAAATTTTTAAATTTTTAAAATTTAAAGTTTTAATAATTAAATTTTTAAAATTTAGTATTTAAATTTTTAAATTTTAAAATTTAAAGTTTTGAAATTAAATTTTTAAAATTTAGTATTTAAATTTTAAAATTTTAAAATTTAAAATTTTAATAAATAAATTTTTAAAATTTAGTATTTAAATTTTTAAATTTTTAAATTTTAAAATTTAAAGTTTTAATAATTAAATTTTTAAAATTTATTATTTAAATTTTTAAATTTTAAAATTTAAATTTTTAAATTTTAAAAATTAAATTTTTAAATATTCAAATTTAAATGTTTAAATTTTAAAATTTAAATTTTTAAATTTTAAAATTTAAATTTTTAAATTTTAAAATCTAAAATTTTTAAATTTTAAAATTTAAATTTTTAAATTTTAAAATTTAAATTTTTAAATTTTAAAATTTAAATTTTTAAATTTTAAAATTTAAATTTTTAAATTTTAAAATTTAAAATTTTAATAATTCAATTTTAAAAATTTAGTATTTAAATTTTTAAATTTTAAAATTTAAAGTTTTAATAATTAAATTTTTAAAATTTAGTATTTAAATTTTTAAATTTTAAAATTTAAATTTTTAAATTTTAAAATTTAAATTTTTAAATTTTAAAATTTAACGATTTAATAATTAAATTTTTAAAATTTATTATTTAAATTTTTAAATTTTAAAATTTAAAGTTTTAATATTTAAATTTTTAAAATTTAGTATTTAAATTTTTAAATTTTAAAATTTAAATTTTTAAATTTTAAAATTTAGATTTTTAAATTTTAAAATTTAACGTTTTAATAATTAAATTTTTAAAATTTAGTATTTAAATTTTTAAATTTTTAAATTTTAAAATTTAAAGTTTTAATAATTAAATTTTTAAAATTTAGTATTTAAATTTTTAAATTTTAAAATTTAAAGTTTAAATAATTAAATTTTTAAAATTTAGTATTTAAATTTTTAAATTTTAAAAGTTAAAGTTTTAATAATTAAATTTTTAAAATTTTGTATTTAAATTTTTAAATTTAAAGTTTTAATAATTAAATTTTTAAAATTGAGTATTTAAATTTTTAATTTTTAAAATTTAAAGTTTTAATAATTAAATTTTTAAAATTTAGTATTAAAATTTTTAAATTTTAAAATTTAAAGTTTTGAAATTAAATTTTTAAAATTTATTATTTAAATTTTTAAATTTTTAAATTTTAAAATTAAAAGTTTTAATAATTAAATTTTTAAAATTTAGCATTTAAATTTTTAAATTTTAAAATTTAAAGTTTTAATAATTAAATTTTTAATTTTAGTATTTAAATTTTTAAATTTTTAAATTTAAATTTTTAAATTTTAAAATTTAAATTTTTAAATTTTAAAATTTAAAGTTTTAATAATTAAATTTTTAATATTTAGTATTTAAATTTTTAAATATTTAAATTTTTAAATTTTAAAATTTAAAGTTTTAATAATTAGATTTTTAAAATTTAGTATTTAAATTTTTAAATTTATAAATTTAAAGTTTTAATAATTAAATTTTTAAAATTGAGTATTTAAATTTTTAAATTATTAAAATTTAGTATTTAAATTTTTAAATTTTTAAATTTTAAAATTTAAAGTTTTAATAATTAAATTTTTAAAATTTAGTATTTAAATTTTTAAATTTATAAATTTAAAGTTTTAATAATTAAATTTTTAAAATTGAGTATTTAAATTTTTAAATTATTAAAATTTAGTATTTAAATTTTTAAATTTTTAAATTTTAAAATTTAAAGTTTTAATAATTAAATTTTTAAAATTTAGTATTTATATTTTTAAATTTTAAAATTTAAATTTTTAAATATTCAAATTTAAATTTTTAAATTTTAAAATTTAAATTTTTAAATTTTAAAATTTAAATTTTTAAATTTTAAAAATTAAATTTTTAAATATTCAAATTTAAATGTTTAAATTTTAAAATTTAAATTTTTAAATTTTAAAATTTAAATTTTTAAATTTTAAAATCTAAAATTTTTAAATTTTAAAATTTAAATTTTTAAATTTTAAAATTTAAATTTTTAAATTTTAAAATTTAAATTTTTAAATTTTAAAATTTAAATTTTTAAATTTTAAAATTTAAAATTTTAATAATTCAATTTTAAAAATTTAGTATTTAAATTTTTAAATTTTAAAATTTAAAGTTTTAATAATTAAATTTTTAAAATTTAGTATTTAAATTTTTAAATTTTAAAATTTAAATTTTTAAATTTTAAAATTTAAATTTTTAAATTTTAAAATTTAACGATTTAATAATTAAATTTTTAAAATTTATTATTTAAATTTTTAAATTTTAAAATTTAAAGTTTTAATATTTAAATTTTTAAAATTTAGTATTTAAATTTTTAAATTTTAAAATTTAAATTTTTAAATTTTAAAATTTAGATTTTTAAATTTTAAAATTTAACGTTTTAATAATTAAATTTTTAAAATTTAGTATTTAAATTTTTAAATTTTTAAATTTTAAAATTTAAAGTTTTAATAATTAAATTTTTAAAATTTAGTATTTAAATTTTTAAATTTTAAAATTTAAAGTTTAAATAATTAAATTTTTAAAATTTAGTATTTAAATTTTTAAATTTTAAAAGTTAAAGTTTTAATAATTAAATTTTTAAAATTTTGTATTTAAATTTTTAAATTTAAAGTTTTAATAATTAAATTTTTAAAATTGAGTATTTAAATTTTTAATTTTTAAAATTTAAAGTTTTAATAATTAAATTTTTAAAATTTAGTATTAAAATTTTTAAATTTTAAAATTTAAAGTTTTGAAATTAAATTTTTAAAATTTATTATTTAAATTTTTAAATTTTTAAATTTTAAAATTAAAAGTTTTAATAATTAAATTTTTAAAATTTAGCATTTAAATTTTTAAATTTTAAAATTTAAAGTTTTAATAATTAAATTTTTAATTTTAGTATTTAAATTTTTAAATTTTTAAATTTAAATTTTTAAATTTTAAAATTTAAATTTTTAAATTTTAAAATTTAAAGTTTTAATAATTAAATTTTTAATATTTAGTATTTAAATTTTTAAATATTTAAATTTTTAAATTTTAAAATTTAAAGTTTTAATAATTAGATTTTTAAAATTTAGTATTTAAATTTTTAAATTTATAAATTTAAAGTTTTAATAATTAAATTTTTAAAATTGAGTATTTAAATTTTTAAATTATTAAAATTTAGTATTTAAATTTTTAAATTTTTAAATTTTAAAATTTAAAGTTTTAATAATTAAATTTTTAAAATTTAGTATTTAAATTTTTAAATTTATAAATTTAAAGTTTTAATAATTAAATTTTTAAAATTGAGTATTTAAATTTTTAAATTATTAAAATTTAGTATTTAAATTTTTAAATTTTTAAATTTTAAAATTTAAAGTTTTAATAATTAAATTTTTAAAATTTAGTATTTATATTTTTAAATTTTAAAATTTAAATTTTTAAATATTCAAATTTAAATTTTTAAATTTTAAAATTTAAATTTTTAAATTTTAAAATTTAAATTTTTAAATTTTAAAATTTAAATTTTTAAATTTTAAAATTTAAATTTTTAAATTTTAAAATTTAAAAATTTAAATTTGAATATTTAAAAATTTAAATTTTAAAATTTAAAAATATAAATACTAAATTTTAAAAATTTAATTATTAAAACTTTAAATTTTAAAATTTAAAAATTTAAAAATTTAAATACTAAATTTTAATAATTTAAAAATTTAAATACTCAATTTTAAAAATTTAATTATTAAAACTTTAAATTTATAAATTTAAAAATTTAAATACTAAATTTTAAAAATTTAATTATTAAAACTTTAAATTTTAAAATTTAAAAATTTAAAAATTTAAATACTAAATTTTAATAATTTAAAAATTTAAATACTCAATTTTAAAAATTTAATTATTAAAACTTTAAATTTATAAATTTAAAAATTTAAATACTAAATTTTAAAAATCTAATTATTAAAACTTTAAATTTTAAAATTTAAAAATTTAAATATTTAAAAATTTAAATACTAAATATTAAAAATTTAATTATTAAAACTTTAAATTTTAAAATTTAAAAATTTAAATTTTAAAATTTAAAAATTTAAATTTAAAAATTTAAAAATTTAAATACTAAAATTAAAAATTTAATTATTAAAACTTTAAATTTTAAAATTTAAAAATTTAAATGCTAAATTTTAAAAATTTAATTATTAAAACTTTTAATTTTAAAATTTAAAAATTTAAAAATTTAAATAATAAATTTTAAAAATTTAATTTCAAAACTTTAAATTTTAAAATTTAAAAATTTTAATACTAAATTTTAAAAATTTAATTATTAAAACTTTAAATTTTAAAAATTAAAAATTTAAATACTCAATTTTAAAAATTTAATTATTAAAACTTTAAATTTAAAAATTTAAATACAAAATTTTAAAAATTTAATTATTAAAACTTTAACTTTTAAAATTTAAAAATTTAAATACTAAATTTTAAAAATTTAATTATTTAAACTTTAAATTTTAAAATTTAAAAATTTAAATACTAAATTTTAAAAATTTAATTATTAAAACTTTAAATTTTAAAATTTAAAAATTTAAAAATTTAAATACTAAATTTTAAAAATTTAATTATTAAAACGTTAAATTTTAAAATTTAAAAATCTAAATTTTAAAATTTAAAAATTTAAATTTTAAAATTTAAAAATTTAAATACTAAATTTTAAAAATTTAAATATTAAAACTTTAAATTTTAAAATTTAAAAATTTAAATAATAAATTTTAAAAATTTAATTATTAAATCGTTAAATTTTAAAATTTAAAAATTTAAATTTTAAAATTTAAAAATTTAAATTTTAAAATTTAAAAATTTAAATACTAAATTTTAAAAATTTAATTATTAAAACTTTAAATTTTAAAATTTAAAAATTTAAATACTAAATTTTTAAAATTGAATTATTAAAATTTTAAATTTTAAAATTTAAAAATTTAAATTTTAAAATTTAAAAATTTAAATTTTAAAATTTAAAAATTTAAATTTTAAAATTTAAAAATTTAAATTTTAAAATTTAAAAATTTTAGATTTTAAAATTTAAAAATTTAAATTTTAAAATTTAAAAATTTAAATTTTAAAATTTAAACATTTAAATTTGAATATTTAAAAATTTAATTTTTAAAATTTAAAAATTTAAATTTTAAAATTTAAAAATTTAAATTTTAAAATTTAAAAATTTAAATTTGAATATTTAAAAATTTAAATTTTAAAATTTAAAAATATAAATACTAAATTTTAAAAATTTAATTATTAAAACTTTAAATTTTAAAATTTAAAAATTTAAAAATTTAAATACTAAATTTTAATAATTTAAAAATTTAAATACTCAATTTTAAAAATTTAATTATTAAAACTTTAAATTTATAAATTTAAAAATTTAAATACTAAATTTTAAAAATTTAATTATTAAAACTTTAAATTTTAAAATTTAAAAATTTAAAAATTTAAATACTAAATTTTAATAATTTAAAAATTTAAATACTCAATTTTAAAAATTTAATTATTAAAACTTTAAATTTATAAATTTAAAAATTTAAATACTAAATTTTAAAAATCTAATTATTAAAACTTTAAATTTTAAAATTTAAAAATTTAAATATTTAAAAATTTAAATACTAAATATTAAAAATTTAATTATTAAAACTTTAAATTTTAAAATTTAAAAATTTAAATTTTAAAATTTAAAAATTTAAATTTAAAAATTTAAAAATTTAAATACTAAAATTAAAAATTTAATTATTAAAACTTTAAATTTTAAAATTTAAAAATTTAAATGCTAAATTTTAAAAATTTAATTATTAAAACTTTTAATTTTAAAATTTAAAAATTTAAAAATTTAAATAATAAATTTTAAAAATTTAATTTCAAAACTTTAAATTTTAAAATTTAAAAATTTTAATACTAAATTTTAAAAATTTAATTATTAAAACTTTAAATTTTAAAAATTAAAAATTTAAATACTCAATTTTAAAAATTTAATTATTAAAACTTTAAATTTAAAAATTTAAATACAAAATTTTAAAAATTTAATTATTAAAACTTTAACTTTTAAAATTTAAAAATTTAAATACTAAATTTTAAAAATTTAATTATTTAAACTTTAAATTTTAAAATTTAAAAATTTAAATACTAAATTTTAAAAATTTAATTATTAAAACTTTAAATTTTAAAATTTAAAAATTTAAAAATTTAAATACTAAATTTTAAAAATTTAATTATTAAAACGTTAAATTTTAAAATTTAAAAATCTAAATTTTAAAATTTAAAAATTTAAATTTTAAAATTTAAAAATTTAAATACTAAATTTTAAAAATTTAAATATTAAAACTTTAAATTTTAAAATTTAAAAATTTAAATAATAAATTTTAAAAATTTAATTATTAAATCGTTAAATTTTAAAATTTAAAAATTTAAATTTTAAAATTTAAAAATTTAAATTTTAAAATTTAAAAATTTAAATACTAAATTTTAAAAATTTAATTATTAAAACTTTAAATTTTAAAATTTAAAAATTTAAATACTAAATTTTTAAAATTGAATTATTAAAATTTTAAATTTTAAAATTTAAAAATTTAAATTTTAAAATTTAAAAATTTAAATTTTAAAATTTAAAAATTTAAATTTTAAAATTTAAAAATTTAAATTTTAAAATTTAAAAATTTTAGATTTTAAAATTTAAAAATTTAAATTTTAAAATTTAAAAATTTAAATTTTAAAATTTAAACATTTAAATTTGAATATTTAAAAATTTAATTTTTAAAATTTAAAAATTTAAATTTTAAAATTTAAAAATTTAAATAATAAATTTTAAAAATTTAATTATTAAAACTTTAAATTTTAAAATTTAAAAATTTAAAAATTTAAATACTAAATTTTAAAAATTTATTTATTAAAATTTTAAATTTTAAAATTTTAAAATTTAAATACTAAATTTTAAAAATTTAATTTCAAAACTTTAAATTTTAAAATTTAAAAATTTAAATACTAAATTTTAAAAATTTAATTATTAAAACTTTAAATTTTAAAAATTTAAAAATTTAAATACTCAATTTTAAAAATTTAATTATTAAAACTTTAAATTTAAAAATTTAAAAATTTAAATACAAAATTTTAAAAATTTAATTATTAAAACTTTAACTTTTAAAATTTAAAAATTTAAATACTAAATTTTAAAAATTTAATTATTTAAACTTTAAATTTTAAAATTTAAAAATTTAAATACTAAATTTTAAAAATTTAAATATTAAAACTTTAAATTTTAAAATTTAAAAATTTAAATAATAAATTTTAAAAATTTAATTATTAAAACGTTAAATTTTAAAATTTAAAAATTTAAAGTTTTAATATTTAAATTTTTAAAATTTAGTATTTAAATTTTTAAATTTTAAAATTTAAGGTTTAATTTTAAAAATTTAATTATTAAAACTTTAAATTTTAAAATTTAAAAATTTAAAATTTTAAAAATTTAAATGCTAAATTTTAAAAATTTAATTATTAAAACGTTAAATTTTAAAATTTAAAAATCTAAATTTTAAAATTTAAAAATTTAAATTTTAAAATTTAAAAATTTAAATACTAAATTTTAAAAATTTAATTATTAAAACTTTAAATTTTAAAATTTAAAAATTTAAAAATTTAAATACTAAATTTTAAAAATTTAATTATTAAAACGTTAAATTTTAAAATTTAAAAATCTAAATTTTAAAATTTAAAAATTTAAATTTTAAAATTTAAAAATTTAAATACTAAATTTTAAAAATTTAAATATTAAAACTTTAAATTTTAAAAATTTAAATACTCAATTTTAAAAATTTAATTATTAAAACTTTAAATTTAAAAATTTAAAAATTTAAATACAAAATTTTAAAAATTTAATTATTAAAACTTTAACTTTTAAAATTTAAAAATTTAAATACTAAATTTTAAAAATTTAATTATTTAAACTTTAAATTTTAAAATTTAAAAATTTAAATACTAAATTTTAAAAATTTAAATATTAAAACTTTAAATTTTAAAATTTAAAAATTTAAATAATAAATTTTAAAAATTTAATTATTAAAACGTTAAATTTTAAAATTTAAAAATTTAAAGTTATAATATTTAAATTTTTAAAATTTAGTATTTAAATTTTTAAATTTTAAAATTTAAAGTTTAATTTTAAAAATTTAATTATTAAAACTTTAAGTTTTAAAATTTAAAAATTTAAAAATTTAAATGCTAAATTTTAAAAATTTAATTATTAAAACGTTAAATTTTAAAATTTAAAAATCTAAATTTTAAAATTTAAAAATTTAAATTTTAAAATTTAAAAATTTAAATACTAAATTTTAAAAATTTAATTATTAAAACTTTAAATTTTAAAATTTAAAAATTTAAAAATTTAAATACTAAATTTTAAAAATTTAATTATTAAAACGTTAAATTTTAAAATTTAAAAATCCAAATTTTAAAATTTAAAAATTTAAATTTTAAAATTTAAAAATTTAAATACTAAATTTTAAAAATTTAAATATTAAAACTTTAAATTTTAAAATTTAAAAATTTAAATAATAAATTTTAAAAATTTAATTATTAAAACGTTAAATTTTAAAATTTAAAAATTTAAATTTTAAAATTTAAAAATTTAAATTTTAAAATTTAAAAATTTAAATACTAAATTTTAAAAATTTAATTATTAAAACTTTAAATTTTAAAATTTAAAAATTTAAATACTAAATTTTTAAAATTGAATTATTAAAATTTTAAATTTTAAAATTTAAAAATTTAAATTTTAAAATTTAAAAATTTAAATTTTAAAATTTAAAAATTTAAATTTTAAAATTTAAAAATTTTAGATTTTAAAATTTAAAAATTTAAATTTTAAAATTTAAAAATTTAAATTTTAAAATTTAAACATTTAAATTTGAATATTTAAAAATTTAATTTTTAAAATTTAAAAATTTAAATTTTAAAATTTAAAAATTTAAATACTAAATTTTAAAAATTTAAATATTAAAACTTTAAATTTTAAAATTTAAAAATTTAAAAATTTAAATACTAAATTTTAAAAATTTATTTATTAAAATTTTAAATTTTAAAATTTAAAAATTTAAATACTAAATTTTAAAAATTTAATTATTAAAACTTTAACTTTTAAAATTTAAAAATTTAAATACTAAATTTTAAAAATTTAATTATCTAAACTTTAAATTTTAAAATTTAAAAATTTAAATACTAAATTTTAAAAATTTAAATATTAAAACTTTAAATTTTAAAATTTAAAAATTTAAAAATTTAAATACTAAATTTTAATAATTTAAAAATTTAAATACTCAATTTTAAAAATTTAATTATTAAAACTTTAAATTTATAAATTTAAAAATTTAAATACTAAATTTTAAAAATTTAATTATTAAAACTTTAAATTTTAAAATTTAAAAATTTAAATATTTAAAAATTTAAATACTAAATATTAAAAATTTAATTATTAAAACTTTAAATTTTAAAATTTAAAAATTTAAATGCTAAATTTTAAAAATTTAATTATTAAAACTTTTAATTTTAAAATTTAAAAATTTAAAAATTTAAATACTAAATTTTAAAAATTTAATTATTAAAACGTTAAATTTTAAAATTTAAAAATCTAAATTTTAAAATTTAAAAATTTAAATACTAAATTTTAAAAATTTAATTATTAAAACTTTAAATTTTAAAATTTAAAAATTTAAAAATTTAAATACTAAATTTTAAAAATTTAATTATTAAAACGTTAAATTTTAAAATTTAAAAATCTAAATTTTAAAATTTAAAAATTTAAATTTTAAAATTTAAAAATTTAAATACTAAATTTTAAAAATTTAAATATTAAAACTTTAAATTTTAAAATTTAAAAATTTAAATAATAAATTTTAAAAATTTAATTATTAAATCGTTAAATTTTAAAATTTAAAAATTTAAATTTTAAAATTTAAAAATTTAAATTTTAAAATTTAAAAATTTAAATACTAAATTTTAAAAATTTAATTATTAAAACTTTAAATTTTAAAATTTAAAAATTTAAATACTAAATTTTTAAAATTGAATTATTAAAATTTTAAATTTTAAAATTTAAAAATTTAAATTTTAAAATTTAAAAATTTAAATTTTAAAATTTAAAAATTTAAATTTTAAAATTTAAAAATTTTAGATTTTAAAATTTAAAAATTTAAATTTTAAAATTTAAAAATTTAAATTTTAAAATTTAAACATTTAAATTTGAATATTTAAAAATTTAATTTTTAAAATTTAAAAATTTAAATTTTAAAATTTAAAAATTTAAATAATAAATTTTAAAAATTTAATTATTAAAACTTTAAATTTTAAAATTTAAAAATTTAAAAATTTAAATACTAAATTTTAAAAATTTATTTATTAAAATTTTAAATTTTAAAATTTTAAAATTTAAATACTAAATTTTAAAAATTTAATTTCAAAACTTTAAATTTTAAAATTTAAAAATTTAAATACTAAATTTTAAAAATTTAATTATTAAAACTTTAAATTTTAAAAATTTAAAAATTTAAATACTCAATTTTAAAAATTTAATTATTAAAACTTTAAATTTAAAAATTTAAAAATTTAAATACAAAATTTTAAAAATTTAATTATTAAAACTTTAACTTTTAAAATTTAAAAATTTAAATACTAAATTTTAAAAATTTAATTATTTAAACTTTAAATTTTAAAATTTAAAAATTTAAATACTAAATTTTAAAAATTTAAATATTAAAACTTTAAATTTTAAAATTTAAAAATTTAAATAATAAATTTTAAAAATTTAATTATTAAAACGTTAAATTTTAAAATTTAAAAATTTAAAGTTTTAATATTTAAATTTTTAAAATTTAGTATTTAAATTTTTAAATTTTAAAATTTAAGGTTTAATTTTAAAAATTTAATTATTAAAACTTTAAATTTTAAAATTTAAAAATTTAAAAATTTAAATGCTAAATTTTAAAAATTTAATTATTAAAACGTTAAATTTTAAAATTTAAAAATCTAAATTTTAAAATTTAAAAATTTAAATTTTAAAATTTAAAAATTTAAATACTAAATTTTAAAAATTTAATTATTAAAACTTTAAATTTTAAAATTTAAAAATTTAAAAATTTAAATACTAAATTTTAAAAATTTAATTATTAAAACGTTAAATTTTAAAATTTAAAAATCTAAATTTTAAAATTTAAAAATTTAAATTTTAAAATTTAAAAATTTAAATACTAAATTTTAAAAATTTAAATATTAAAACTTTAAATTTTAAAAATTTAAATACTCAATTTTAAAAATTTAATTATTAAAACTTTAACTTTTAAAATTTAAAAATTTAAATACTAAATTTTAAAAATTTAATTATTTAAACTTTAAATTTTAAAATTTAAAAATTTAAATACTAAATTTTAAAAATTTAAATATTAAAACTTTAAATTTTAAAATTTAAAAATTTAAATAATAAATTTTAAAAATTTAATTATTAAAACGTTAAATTTTAAAATTTAAAAATTTAAAGTTATAATATTTAAATTTTTAAAATTTAGTATTTAAATTTTTAAATTTTAAAATTTAAAGTTTAATTTTAAAAATTTAATTATTAAAACTTTAAGTTTTAAAATTTAAAAATTTAAAAATTTAAATGCTAAATTTTAAAAATTTAATTATTAAAACGTTAAATTTTAAAATTTAAAAATCTAAATTTTAAAATTTAAAAATTTAAATTTTAAAATTTAAAAATTTAAATACTAAATTTTAAAAATTTAATTATTAAAACTTTAAATTTTAAAATTTAAAAATTTAAAAATTTAAATACTAAATTTTAAAAATTTAATTATTAAAACGTTAAATTTTAAAATTTAAAAATCCAAATTTTAAAATTTAAAAATTTAAATTTTAAAATTTAAAAATTTAAATACTAAATTTTAAAAATTTAAATATTAAAACTTTAAATTTTAAAATTTATAAATTTAAATAATAAATTTTAAAAATTTAATTATTAAAATGTTAAATTTTAAAATTTAAAAATTTAAATTTTAAAATTTAAAAATTTAAATTTTAAAATTTAAAAATTTAAATACTAAATTTTAAAAATTTAATTATTAAAACTTTAAATTTTAAAATTTAAATACTAAATTTTTAAAATTGAATTATTAAAATTTTAAATTTTAAAATTTAAAATTTTAAATTTTAAAATTTAAAAATTTAAATTTTAAAATTTAAAAATTTAAATTTTAAAATTTAAAAATTTAAATTTTAAAATTTAAAAATTTTAATTTTAAAATTTAAAAATTTAAATTTGAATATTTAAAAATTTAAATTTTAAAATTTAAAAATATAAATACTAAATTTTAAAAATTTAATTATTAAAACTTTAAATTTTAAAATTTAAAAATTTAAAAATTTAAATACTAAATTTTAATAATTTAAAAATTTAAATACTCAATTTTAAAAATTTAATTATTAAAACTTTAAATTTATAAATTTAAAAATTTAAATACTAAATTTTAAAAATTTAATTATTAAAACTTTAAATTTTAAAATTTAAAAATTTAAATATTTAAAAATTTAAATACTAAATATTAAAAATTTAATTATTAAAACTTTAAATTTTAAAATTTAAAAATTTAAATTTTAAAATTTAAAAATTTAAATTTAAAAATTTAAAAATTTAAATACTAAAATTAAAAATTTAATTATTAAAACTTTAAATTTTAAAATTTAAAAATTTAAATGCTAAATTTTAAAAATTTAATTATTAAAACTTTTAATTTTAAAATTTAAAAATTTAAAAATTTAAATACTAAATTTTAAAAATTTAATTATTAAAACGTTAAATTTTAAAATTTAAAAATCTAAATTTTAAAATTTAAAAATTTAAATTTTAAAATTTAAAAATTTAAATACTAAATTTTAAAAATTTAATTATTAAAACTTTAAATTTTAAAATATAACAATTTAAATACTAAATTTTAAAAATTTAATTTCAAAACTTTAAATTTTAAAATTTAAAAATTTTAATACTAAATTTTAAAAATTTAATTATTAAAACTTTAAATTTTAAAAATTAAAAATTTAAATACTCAATTTTAAAAATTTAATTATTAAAACTTTAAATTTAAAAATTTAAATACAAAATTTTAAAAATTTAATTATTAAAACTTTAACTTTTAAAATTTAAAAATTTAAATACTAAATTTTAAAAATTTAATTATTTAAACTTTAAATTTTAAAATTTAAAAATTTAAATACTAAATTTTAAAAATTTAATTATTAAAACGTTAAATTTTAAAATTTAAAAATTTAAAGTTTTAATATTTAAATTTTTAAAATTTAGTATTTAAATTTTTAAATTTTAAAATTTAAAGTATAATTTTAAAAATTTAATTATTAAAACTTTAAATTTTAAAATTTAAAAATTTAAAAATTTAAATGCCAAATTTTAAAAATTTAATTATTAAAACGTTAAATTTTAAAATTTAAAAATCTAAATTTTAAAATTTAAAAATTTAAATTTTAAAATTTAAAAATTTAAATACTAAATTTTAAAAATTTAATTATTAAAACTTTAAATTTTAAAATTTAAAAATTTAAATTTTAAAATTTAAAAATTTAAATTTTAAAATTTAAAAATTTAAATACTAAATTTTAAAAATTTAATTATTAAAACTTTAAATTTTAAAATTTAAAAATTTAAATACTAAATTTTTAAAATTGAATTATTAAAATTTTAAATTTTAAAATTTAAAAATTTAAATTTTAAAATTTAAAAATTTAAATTTTAAAATTTAAAAATTTAAATTTTAAAATTTAAAAATTTTAGATTTTAAAATTTAAAAATTTAAATTTTAAAATTTAAAAATTTAAATTTTAAAATTTAAACATTTAAATTTGAATATTTAAAAATTTAATTTTTAAAATTTAAAAATTTAAATTTTAAAATTTAAAAATTTAAATAATAAATTTTAAAAATTTAATTATTAAAACTTTAAATTTTAAAATTTAAAAATTTAAAAATTTAAATACTAAATTTTAAAAATTTATTTATTAAAATTTTAAATTTTAAAATTTTAAAATTTAAATACTAAATTTTAAAAATTTAATTTCAAAACTTTAAATTTTAAAATTTAAAAATTTAGATACTAAATTTTAAAAATTTAATTATTAAAACTTTAAATTTTAAAAATTTAAAAATTTAAATACTCAATTTTAAAAATTTAATTATTAAAACTTTAAATTTAAAAATTTAAAAATTTAAATACAAAATTTTAAAAATTTAATTATTAAAACTTTAACTTTTATAATTTAAAAATTTAAATACTAAATTTTAAAAATTTAATTATTTAAACTTTAAATTTTAAAATTTAAAAATTTAAAAATTTAAATACTAAATTTTAAAAATTTAATTATTAAAACGTTAAATTTTAAAATTTAAAAATTTAAAGTTTTAATATTTAAATTTTTAAAATTTAGTATTTAAATTTTTAAATTTTAAAATTTAAAGTATAATTTTAAAAATTTAATTATTAAAACTTTAAATTTTAAAATTTAAAAATTTAAAAATTTAAATGCCAAATTTTAAAAATTTAATTATTAAAACGTTAAATTTTAAAATTTAAAAATCTAAATTTTAAAATTTAAAAATTTAAATTTTAAAATTTAAAAATTTAAATACTAAATTTTAAAAATTTAATTATTAAAACTTTAAATTTTAAAATTTAAAAATTTAAAAATTTAAATACTAAATTTTAAAAATTTAATTATTAAAACGTTAAATTTTAAAATTTAAAAATCTAAATTTTAAAATTTAAAATTTAAATTTTAAAATTTAAAAATTTAAATACTAAATTTTAAAAATTTAAATATTAAAACTTTAAATTTTAAAATTTAAAAATTTAAATAATAAATTTTAAATATTTAATTATTAAATCGTTAAATTTTAAAATTTAAAAATTTAAATTTTAAAATTTAAAAATTTAAATTTTAAAATTTAAAAATTTAAATACTAAATTTTAAAAATTTAATTATTAAAACTTTAAATTTTAAAATTTAAAAATTTAAATACTAAATTTTTAAAATTGAATTATTAAAATTTTAAATTTTAAAATTTAAAAATTTAAATTTTAAAATTTAAAAATTTAAATTTTAAAATTTAAAAATTTAAATTTTAAAATTTAAAAATTTAAATACTAAATTTTAAAAATTTAATTATTTAAACTTTAAATTTTAAAATTTAAAAATTTAAATACTAAATTTTAAAAATTTAATTATTAAAACGTTAAATTTTAAAATTTAAAAATTTAAAGTTTTAATATTTAAATTTTTAAAATTTAGTATTTAAATTTTTAAATTTTAAAATTTAAAGTATAATTTTAAAAATTTAATTATTAAAACTTTAAATTTTAAAATTTAAAAATTTAAAAATTTAAATGCCAAATTTTAAAAATTTAATTATTAAAACGTTAAATTTTAAAATTTAAAAATCTAAATTTTAAAATTTAAAAATTTAAATTTTAAAATTTAAAAATTTAAATACTAAATTTTAAAAATTTAATTATTAAAACTTTAAATTTTAAAATTTAAAAATTTAAAAATTTAAATACTAAATTTTAAAAATTTAATTATTAAAACGTTAAATTTTAAAATTTAAAAATCTAAATTTTAAAATTTAAAAATTTAAATTTTAAAATTTAAAAATTTAAATACTAAATTTTAAAAATTTAAATATTAAAACTTTAAATTTTAAAATTTAAAAATTTAAATAATAAATTTTAAAAATTTAATTATTAAATCGTTAAATTTTAAAATTTAAAAATTTAAATTTTAAAATTTAAAAATTTAAATTTTAAAATTTAAAAATTTAAATACTAAATTTTAAAAATTTAATTATTAAAACTTTAAATTTTAAAATTTAAAAATTTAAATACTAAATTTTTAAAATTGAATTATTAAAATTTTAAATTTTAAAATTTAAAAATTTAAATTTTAAAATTTAAAAATTTAAATTTTAAAATTTAAAAATTTAAATTTTAAAATTTAAAAATTTTAGATTTTAAAATTTAAAAATTTAAATTTTAAAATTTAAAAATTTAAATTTTAAAATTTAAACATTTAAATTTGAATATTTAAAAATTTAATTTTTAAAATTTAAAAATTTAAATTTTAAAATTTAAAAATTTAAATAATAAATTTTAAAAATTTAATTATTAAAACTTTAAATTTTAAAATTTAAAAATTTAAAAATTTAAATACTAAATTTTAAAAATTTATTTATTAAAATTTTAAATTTTAAAATTTTAAAATTTAAATACTAAATTTTAAAAATTTAATTTCAAAACTTTAAATTTTAAAATTTAAAAATTTAAATACTAAATTTTAAATATTTAATTATTAAAACTTTAAATTTTAAAAATTTAAAAATTTAAATACTCAATTTTAAAAATTTAATTATTAAAACTTTAAATTTAAAAATTTAAAAATTTAAATACAAAATTTTAAAAATTTAATTATTAAAACTTTAACTTTTAAAATTTAAAAATTTAAATACTAAATTTTAAAAATTTAATTATTTAAACTTTAAATTTTAAAATTTAAAAATTTAAATACTAAATTTTAAAAATTTAAATATTAAAACTTTAAATTTTAAAATTTAAAAATTTAAATAATAAATTTTAAAAATTTAATTATTAAAACGTTAAATTTTAAAATTTAAAAATTTAAAGTTTTAATATTTAAATTTTTAAAATTTAGTATTTAAATTTTTAAATTTTAAAATTTAAGGTTTAATTTTAAAAATTTAATTATTAAAACTTTAAATCTTAAAATTTAAAAATTTAAAAATTTAAATGCTAAATTTTAAAAATTTAATTATTAAAACGTTAAATTTAAAAATTTAAAAATCTAAATTTTAAAATTTAAAAATTTAAATTTTAAAATTTAAAAATTTAAATACTAAATTTTAAAAATTTAATTATTAAAACTTTAAATTTTAAAATTTAAAAATTTAAAAATTTAAATACTAAATTTTAAAAATTTAATTATTAAAACGTTAAATTTTAAAATTTAAAAATCTAAATTTTAAAATTTAAAAATTTAAATTTTAAAATTTAAAAATTTAAATACTAAATTTTAAAAATTTAAATATTAAAACTTTAAATTTTAAAAATTTAAATACTCAATTTTAAAAATTTAATTATTAAAACTTTAAATTTAAAAATTTAAAAATTTAAATACAAAATTTTAAAAATTTAATTATTAAAACTTTAACTTTTAAAATTTAAAAATTTAAATACTAAATTTTAAAAATTTAATTATTTAAACTTTAAATTTTAAAATTTAAAAATTTAAATACTAAATTTTAAAAATTTAAATATTAAAACTTTAAATTTTAAAATTTAAAAATTTAAATAATAAATTTTAAAAATTTAATTATTAAAACGTTAAATTTTAAAATTTAAAAATTTAAAGTTATAATATTTAAATTTTTAAAATTTAGTATTTAAATTTTTAAATTTTAAAATTTAAAGTTTAATTTTAAAAATTTAATTATTAAAACTTTAAGTTTTAAAATTTAAAAATTTAAAAATTTAAATGCTAAATTTTAAAAATTTAATTATTAAAACGTTAAATTTTAAAATTTAAAAATCTAAATTTTAAAATTTAAAAATTTAAATTTTAAAATTTAAAAATTTAAATACTAAATTTTAAAAATTTAATTATTAAAACTTTAAATTTTAAAATTTAAAAATTTAAAAATTTAAATACTAAATTTTAAAAATTTAATTATTAAAACGTTAAATTTTAAAATTTAAAAATCCAAATTTTAAAATTTAAAAATTTAAATTTTAAAATTTAAAAATTTAAATACTAAATTTTAAAAATTTAAATATTAAAACTTTAAATTTTAAAATTTATAAATTTAAATAATAAATTTTAAAAATTTAATTATTAAAACGTTAAATTTTAAAATTTAAAAATTTAAATTTTAAAATTTAAAAATTTAAATTTTAAAATTTAAAAATTTAAATACTAAATTTTAAAAATTTAATTATTAAAACTTTAAATTTTAAAATTTAAAAATTTAAATACTAAATTTTTAAAATTGAATTATTAAAATTTTAAATTTTAAAATTTAAAATTTTAAATTTTAAAATTTAAAAATTTAAATTTTAAAATTTAAAAATTTAAATTTTAAAATTTAAAAATTTAAATTTTAAAATTTAAAAATTTAAATTTTAAAATTTAAAAATTTAAATTTGAATATTTAAAAATTTAAATTTTAAAATTTAAAAATATAAATACTAAATTTTAAAAATTTAATTATTAAAACTTTAAATTTTAAAATTTAAAAATTTAAAAATTTAAATAATAAATTTTAATAATTTAAAAATTTAAATACTCAATTTTAAAAATTTAATTATTAAAACTTTAAATTTATAAATTTAAAAATTTAAATACTAAATTTTAAAAATTTAATTATTAAAACTTTAAATTTTAAAATTTAAAAATTTAAATATTTAAAAATTTAAATACTAAATATTAAAAATTTAATTATTAAAACTTTAAATTTTAAAATTTAAAAATTTAAATTTTAAAATTTAAAAATTTAAATTTAAAAATTTAAAAATTTAAATACTAAAATTAAAAATTTAATTATTAAAACTTTAAATTTTAAAATTTAAAAATTTAAATGCTAAATTTTAAAAATTTAATTATTAAAACTTTTAATTTTAAAATTTAAAAATTTAAAAATTTAAATACTAAATTTTAAAAATTTAATTATTAAAACGTTAAATTTTAAAATTTAAAAATCTAAATTTTAAAATTTAAAAATTTAAATTTTAAAATTTAAAAATTTAAATACTAAATTTTAAAAATTTAATTATTAAAACTTTAAATTTTAAAATATAACAATTTAAATACTAAATTTTAAAAATTTAATTTCAAAACTTTAAATTTTAAAATTTAAAAATTTTAATACTAAATTTTAAATATTTAATTATTAAAACTTTAAATTTTAAAAATTAAAAATTTAAATACTCAATTTTAAAAATTTAATTATTAAAACTTTAAATTTAAAAATTTAAATACAAAATTTTAAAAATTTAATTATTAAAACTTTAACTTTTAAAATTTAAAAATTTAAATACTAAATTTTAAAAATTTAATTATTTAAACTTTAAATTTTAAAATTTAAAAATTTAAATACTAAATTTTAAAAATTTAATTATTAAAACGTTAAATTTTAAAATTTAAAAATTTAAAGTTTTAATATTTAAATTTTTAAAATTTAGTATTTAAATTTTTAAATTTTAAAATTTAAAGTATAATTTTAAAAATTTAATTATTAAAACTTTAAATTTTAAAATTTAAAAATTTAAAAATTTAAATGCCAAATTTTAAAAATTTAATTATTAAAACGTTAAATTTTAAAATTTAAAAATCTAAATTTTAAAATTTAAAAATTTAAATTTTAAAATTTAAAAATTTAAATACTAAATTTTAAAAATTTAATTATTAAAACTTTAAATTTTAAAATTTAAAAATTTAAAAATTTAAATACTAAATTTTAAAAATTTAATTATTAAAACGTTAAATTTTAAAATTTAAAAATCTAAATTTTAAAATTTAAAAATTTAAATTTTAAAATTTAAAAATTTAAATACTAAATTTTAAAAATTTAAATATTAAAACTTTAAATTTTAAAATTTAAAAATTTAAATAATAAATTTTAAAAATTTAATTATTAAATCGTTAAATTTTAAAATTTAAAAATTTAAATTTTAAAATTTAAAAATTTAAATTTTAAAATTTAAAAATTTAAATACTAAATTTTAAAAATTTAATTATTAAAACTTTAAATTTTAAAATTTAAAAATTTAAATACTAAATTTTTAAAATTGAATTATTAAAATTTTAAATTTTAAAATTTAAAAATTTAAATTTTAAAATTTAAAAATTTAAATTTTAAAATTTAAAAATTTAAATTTTAAAATTTAAAAATTTAAATACTAAATTTTAAAAATTTAATTATTTAAACTTTAAATTTTAAAATTTAAAAATTTAAATACTAAATTTTAAAAATTTAATTATTAAAACGTTAAATTTTAAAATTTAAAAATTTAAAGTTTTAATATTTAAATTTTTAAAATTTAGTATTTAAATTTTTAAATTTTAAAATTTAAAGTATAATTTTAAAAATTTAATTATTAAAACTTTAAATTTTAAAATTTAAAAATTTAAAAATTTAAATGCCAAATTTTAAAAATTTAATTATTAAAACGTTAAATTTTAAAATTTAAAAATCTAAATTTTAAAATTTAAAAATTTAAATTTTAAAATTTAAAAATTTAAATACTAAATTTTAAAAATTTAATTATTAAAACTTTAAATTTTAAAATTTAAAAATTTAAAAATTTAAATACTAAATTTTAAAAATTTAATTATTAAAACGTTAAATTTTAAAATTTAAAAATCTAAATTTTAAAATTTAAAAATTTAAATTTTAAAATTTAAAAATTTAAATACTAAATTTTAAAAATTTAAATATTAAAACTTTAAATTTTAAAATTTAAAAATTTAAATAATAAATTTTAAAAATTTAATTATTAAAACGTTAAATTTTAAAATTTAAAAATTTAAATTTTAAAATTTAAAAATTTAAATTTTAAAATTTAAAAATTTAAATACTAAATTTTAAAAATTTAATTATTAAAACTTTAAATTTTAAAATTTAAAAATTTAAATACTAAATTTTTAAAATTGAATTATTAAAATTTTAAATTTTAAAATTTAAAAATTTAAATTTTAAAATTTAAAAATTTAAATTTTAAAATTTAAAAATTTTAGATTTTAAAATTTAAAAATTTAAATTTTAAAATTTAAAAATTTAAATTTTAAAATTTAAACATTTAAATTTGAATATTTAAAAATTTAATTTTTAAAATTTAAAAATTTAAATTTTAAAATTTAAAAATTTAAATACTAAATTTTAAAAATTTAATTATTAAAACTTTAAATTTTAAAATTTAAAAATTTAAAAATTTAAATACTAAATTTTAAAAATTTATTTATTAAAATTTTAAATTTTAAAATTTTAAAATTTAAATACTAAATTTTAAAAATTTAATTATTAAAACTTTAACTTTTAAAATTTAAAAATTAAAATACTAAATTTTAAAAATTTAATTATTTAAACTTTAAATTTTAAAATTTAAAAATTTAAATACTAAATTTTAAAAATTTAAATATTAAAACTTTAAATTTTAAAATTTAAAAATTTAAATAATAAATTTTAAAAATTTAATTATTAAAACGTTAAATTTTAAAATTTAAAAATATAAAGTTATAATATTTAAATTTTTAAAATTTAGTATTTAAATTTTTAAATTTTAAAATTTAAAGTTTAATTTTAAAAATTTAATTATTAAAACTTTAAATTTTAAAATTTAAAATTTTAAAAATTTAAATGCTAAATTTTAAAAATTTAATTATTAAAACGTTAAATTTTAAAATTTAAAAATCTAAATTTTAAAATTTAAAAATTTAAATTTTAAAATTTAAAAATTTAAATACTAAATTTTAAAAATTTAAATATTAAAACTTTAAATTTTAAAAATTTAAATACTCAATTTTAAAAATTTAAATATTAAAACTTTAAATTTTAAAATTTAAAAATTTAAATACTAAATTTTAAAAATTTAAATATTAAAACTTTAAATTTTAAAATTTAAAAATTTAAAAATTTAAATGCTAAATTTTAAAAATTTAATTATTAAAACGTTAAATTTTAAAATTTAAAAATCTAAATTTTAAAATTTAAAAATTTAAATTTTAAAATTTAAAAATTTAAATACTAAATTTTAAAAATTTAATTATTAAAACTTTAAATTTTAAAATTTAAATATTTAAAAATTTAAATACTAAATTTTAAAAATTTAATTATTAAAACGTTAAATTTTAAAATTTAAAAATCTAAATTTTAAAATTTAAAAATTTAAATTTTAAAATTTAAAAATTTAAATACTAAATTTTAAAAATTTAAATATTAAAACTTTAAATTTTAAAATTTATAAATTTAAATAATAAATTTTAAACATTTAATTATTAAAACGTTAAATTTTAAAATTTAAAAATTTAAATTTTAAAATTTAAAACTTTAAATTTTAAAATTTAAAAATTTAAATACTAAATTTTTAAAATTGAATTATTAAAATTTTAAATTTTAAAATTTAAAATTTTAAATTTTAAAATTTAAAAATTTAAATTTTAAAATTTAAAAATTTAAATTTTAAAATTTAAAAATTTAAATTTTAAAATTTAAAAATTTAAATTTTAAAATTTAAAAATTTAAATTTGAATATTTAAAAATTTAAATTTTAAAATTTAAAAATATAAATACTAAATTTTAAAAATTTAATTATTAAAACTTTAAATTTTAAAATTTAAAAATTTAAAAATTTAAATACTAAATTTTAATAATTTAAAAATTTAAATACTCAATTTTAAAAATTTAATTATTAAAACTTTAAATTTATAAATTTAAAAATTTAAATACTAAATTTTAAAAATTTAATTATTAAAACTTTAAATTTTAAAATTTAAAAATTTAAATATTTAAAAATTTAAATACTAAATATTAAAAATTTAATTATTAAAACTTTAAATTTTAAAATTTAAAAATTTAAATTTTAAAATTTAAAAATTTAAATTTAAAAATTTAAAAATTTAAATACTAAAATTAAAAATTTAATTATTAAAACTTTAAATTTTAAAATTTAAAAATTTAAATGCTAAATTTTAAAAATTTAATTATTAAAACTTTTAATTTTAAAATTTAAAAATTTAAAAATTTAAATACTAAATTTTAAAAATTTAATTATTAAAACGTTAAATTTTAAAATTTAAAAATCTAAATTTTAAAATTTAAAAATTTAAATTTTAAAATTTAAAAATTTAAATACTAAATTTTAAAAATTTAATTATTAAAACTTTAAATTTTAAAATATAACAATTTAAATACTAAATTTTAAAAATTTAATTTCAAAACTTTAAATTTTAAAATTTAAAAATTTTAATACTAAATTTTAAAAATTTAATTATTAAAACTTTAAATTTTAAAAATTAAAAATTTAAATACTCAATTTTAAAAATTTAATTATTAAAACTTTAAATTTAAAAATTTAAATACAAAATTTTAAAAATTTAATTATTAAAACTTTAACTTTTAAAATTTAAAAATTTAAATACTAAATTTTAAAAATTTAATTATTTAAACTTTAAATTTTAAAATTTAAAAATTTAAATACTAAATTTTAAAAATTTAATTATTAAAACGTTAAATTTTAAAATTTAAAAATTTAAAGTTTTAATATTTAAATTTTTAAAATTTAGTATTTAAATTTTTAAATTTTAAAATTTAAAGTATAATTTTAAAAATTTAATTATTAAAACTTTAAATTTTAAAATTTAAAAATTTAAAAATTTAAATGCCAAATTTTAAAAATTTAATTATTAAAACGTTAAATTTTAAAATTTAAAAATCTAAATTTTAAAATTTAAAAATTTAAATTTTAAAATTTAAAAATTTAAATACTAAATTTTAAAAATTTAATTATTAAAACTTTAAATTTTAAAATTTAAAAATTTAAAAATTTAAATACTAAATTTTAAAAATTTAATTATTAAAACGTTAAATTTTAAAATTTAAAAATCTAAATTTTAAAATTTAAAAATTTAAATTTTAAAATTTAAAAATTTAAATACTAAATTTTAAAAATTTAAATATTAAAACTTTAAATTTTAAAATTTAAAAATTTAAATAATAAATTTTAAAAATTTAATTATTAAATCGTTAAATTTTAAAATTTAAAAATTTAAATTTTAAAATTTAAAAATTTAAATTTTAAAATTTAAAAATTTAAATACTAAATTTTAAAAATTTAATTATTAAAACTTTAAATTTTAAAATTTAAAAATTTAAATACTAAATTTTTAAAATTGAATTATTAAAATTTTAAATTTTAAAATTTAAAAATTTAAATTTTAAAATTTAAAAATTTAAATTTTAAAATTTAAAAATTTAAATTTTAAAATTTAAAAATTTTAGATTTTAAAATTTAAAAATTTAAATTTTAAAATTTAAAAATTTAAATTTTAAAATTTAAACATTTAAATTTGAATATTTAAAAATTTAATTTTTAAAATTTAAAAATTTAAATTTTAAAATTTAAAAATTTAAATAATAAATTTTAAAAATTTAATTATTAAAACTTTAAATTTTAAAATTTAAAAATTTAAAAATTTAAATACTAAATTTTAAAAATTTATTTATTAAAATTTTAAATTTTAAAATTTTAAAATTTAAATACTAAATTTTAAAAATTTAATTATTAAAACTTTAACTTTTAAAATTTAAAAATTTAAATACTAAATTTTAAAAATTTAATTATTTAAACTTTAAATTTTAAAATTTAAAAATTTAAATACTAAATTTTAAAAATTTAAATATTAAAACTTTAAATTTTAAAATTTAAAAATTTAAATAATAAATTTTAAAAATTTAATTATTAAAACGTTAAATTTTAAAATTTAAAAATTTAAAGTTATAATATTTAAATTTTTAAAATTTAGTATTTAAATTTTTAAATTTTAAAATTTAAAGTTTAATTTTAAAAATTTAATTATTAAAACTTTAAATTTTAAAATTTAAAATTTTAAAAATTTAAATGCTAAATTTTAAAAATTTAATTATTAAAACGTTAAATTTTAAAATTTAAAAATCTAAATTTTAAAATTTAAAAATTTAAATTTTAAAATTTAAAAATTTAAATACTAAATTTTAAAAATTTAAATATTAAAACTTTATATTTTAAAAATTTAAATACTCAATTTTAAAAATTTAAATATTAAAACTTTAAATTTTAAAATTTAAAAATTTAAATACTAAATTTTAAAAATTTAAATATTAAAACTTTAAATTTTAAAATTTAAAAATTTAAATAATAAATTTTAAAAATTTAATTATTAAAACGTTAAATTTTAAAATTTAAAAATTTAAAGTTTTAATATTTAAATTTTTAAAATTTAGTATTTAAATTTTTAAATTTTAAAATTTAAAGTTTAATTTTAAAAATTTAATTATTAAAACTTTAAATTTTAAAATTTAAAAATTTAAAAATTTAAATGATAAATTTTAAAAATTTAATTATTAAAACGTTAAATTTTAAAATTTAAAAATCTAAATTTTAAAATTTAAAAATTTAAATTTTAAAATTTAAAAATTTAAATACTAAATTTTAAAAATTTAATTATTAAAACTTTAAATTTTAAAATTTAAATATTTAAAAATTTAAATACTAAATTTTAAAAATTTAAATACTAAATTTTAAAAATTTAATTATTAAAACGTTAAATTTTAAAATTTAAAAATCTAAATTTTAAAATTTAAAAATTTAAATTTTAAAATTTAAAAATTTAAATACTAAATTTTAAAAATTTAAATATTAAAACTTTAAATTTTAAAGTTTATAAATTTAAATAATAAATTTTAAAAATTTAATTATTAAAACGTTAAATTTTAAAATTTAAAAATTTAAATTTTAAAATTTAAAAATTTAAATTTTAAAATTTAAAAATTTAAATACTAAATTTTAAAAATTTAATTATTAAAACTTTAAATTTTAAAATTTAAAAATTTAAATACTAAATTTTTAAAATTGAATTATTAAAATTTTAAATTTTAAAATTTAAAATTTTAAATTTTAAAATTTAAAAATTTAAATTTTAAAATTTAAAAATTTAAATTTTAAAATTAAAAAATTTAAATTTTAAAATTTAAAAATTTAAATTTTAAAATTTAAAAATTTAAATTTTAAAATTTAAAAATTTAAATTTGAATATTTAAAAATTTAAATTTTAAAATTTAAAAATATAAATACTAAATTTTAAAAATTTAATTATTAAAACTTTAAATTTTAAAATTTAAAAATTTAAAAATTTAAATACTAAATTTTAATAATTTAAAAATTTAAATACTCAATTTTAAAAATTTAATTATTAAAACATTAAATTTATAAATTTAAAAATTTAAATACTAAATTTTAAAAATTTAATTATTAAAACTTTAAATTTTAAAATTTAAAAATTTAAATATTTAAAAATTTAAATACTAAATATTAAAAATTTAATTATTAAAACTTTAAATTTTAAAATTTAAAAATTTAAATTTTAAAATTTAAAAATTTAAATTTAAAAATTTAAAAATTTAAATACTAAAATTAAAAATTTAATTATTAAAACTTTAAATTTTAAAATTTAAAAATTTAAATGCTAAATTTTAAAAATTTAATTATTAAATCTTTTAATTTTAAAATTTAAAAATTTAAAAATTTAAATACTAAATTTTAAAAATTTAATTATTAAAACGTTAAATTTTAAAATTTAAAAATCTAAATTTTAAAATTTAAAAATTTAAATTTTAAAATTTAAAAATTTAAATACTAAATTTTAAAAATTTAATTATTAAAACTTTAAATTTTAAAATATAACAATTTAAATACTAAATTTTAAAAATTTAATTTCAAAACTTTAAATTTTAAAATTTAAAAATTTTAATACTAAATTTTAAAAATTTAATTATTAAAACTTTAAATTTTAAAATTTAAAAATTTAAAAATTTAAATGCTAAATTTTAAAAATTTAATTATTAAAACGTTAAATTTTAAAATTTAAAAATCTAAATTTTAAAATTTAAAAATTTAAATTTTAAAATTTAAAAATTTAAATACTAAATTTTAAAAATTTAATTATTAAAACTTTAAATTTTAAAATTTAAAAATTTAAAAATTTAAATACTAAATTTTAAAAATTTAATTATTAAAACGTTAAATTTTAAAATTTAAAAATCTAAATTTTAAAATTTAAAAATTTAAATTTTAAAATTTAAAAATTTAAATACTAAATTTTAAAAATTTAAATATTAAAACTTTATATTTTAAAAATTTAAATACTCAATTTTAAAAATTTAAATATTAAAACTTTAAATTTTAAAATTTAAAAATTTAAATACTAAATTTTAAAAATTTAAATATTAAAACTTTAAATTTTAAAATTTAAAAATTTAAATAATAAATTTTAAAAATTTAATTATTAAAACGTTAAATTTTAAAATTTAAAAATTTAAAGTTTTAATATTTAAATTTTTAAAATTTAGTATTTAAATTTTTAAATTTTAAAATTTAAAGTTTAATTTTAAAAATTTAATTATTAAAACTTTAAATTTTAAAATTTAAAAATTTAAAAATTTAAATGATAAATTTTAAAAATTTAATTATTAAAACGTTAAATTTTAAAATTTAAAAATCTAAATTTTAAAATTTAAAAATTTAAATTTTAAAATTTAAAAATTTAAATACTAAATTTTAAAAATTTAATTATTAAAACTTTAAATTTTAAAATTTAAATATTTAAAAATTTAAATACTAAATTTTAAAAATTTAAATACTAAATTTTAAAAATTTAATTATTAAAACGTTAAATTTTAAAATTTAAAAATCTAAATTTTAAAATTTAAAAATTTAAATTTTAAAATTTAAAAATTTAAATACTAAATTTTAAAAATTTAAATATTAAAACTTTAAATTTTAAAGTTTATAAATTTAAATAATAAATTTTAAAAATTTAATTATTAAAACGTTAAATTTTAAAATTTAAAAATTTAAATTTTAAAATTTAAAAATTTAAATTTTAAAATTTAAAAATTTAAATACTAAATTTTAAAAATTTAATTATTAAAACTTTAAATTTTAAAATTTAAAAATTTAAATACTAAATTTTTAAAATTGAATTATTAAAATTTTAAATTTTAAAATTTAAAATTTTAAATTTTAAAATTTAAAAATTTAAATTTTAAAATTTAAAAATTTAAATTTTAAAATTAAAAAATTTAAATTTTAAAATTTAAAAATTTAAATTTTAAAATTTAAAAATTTAAATTTTAAAATTTAAAAATTTAAATTTGAATATTTAAAAATTTAAATTTTAAAATTTAAAAATATAAATACTAAATTTTAAAAATTTAATTATTAAAACTTTAAATTTTAAAATTTAAAAATTTAAAAATTTAAATACTAAATTTTAATATTTTAAAAATTTAAATACTCAATTTTAAAAATTTAATTATTAAAACATTAAATTTATAAATTTAAAAATTTAAATACTAAATTTTAAAAATTTAATTATTAAAACTTTAAATTTTAAAATTTAAAAATTTAAATATTTAAAAATTTAAATACTAAATATTAAAAATTTAATTATTAAAACTTTAAATTTTAAAATTTAAAAATTTAAATTTTAAAATTTAAAAATTTAAATTTAAAAATTTAAAAATTTAAATACTAAAATTAAAAATTTAATTATTAAAACTTTAAATTTTAAAATTTAAAAATTTAAATGCTAAATTTTAAAAATTTAATTATTAAATCTTTTAATTTTAAAATTTAAAAATTTAAAAATTTAAATACTAAATTTTAAAAATTTAATTATTAAAACGTTAAATTTTAAAATTTAAAAATCTAAATTTTAAAATTTAAAAATTTAAATTTTAAAATTTAAAAATTTAAATACTAAATTTTAAAAATTTAATTATTAAAACTTTAAATTTTAAAATATAACAATTTAAATACTAAATTTTAAAAATTTAATTTCAAAACTTTAAATTTTAAAATTTAAAAATTTTAATACTAAATTTTAAAAATTTAATTATTAAAACTTTAAATTTTAAAATTTAAAAATTTAAAAATTTAAATGCTAAATTTTAAAAATTTAATTATTAAAACGTTAAATTTTAAAATTTAAAAATCTAAATTTTAAAATTTAAAAATTTAAATTTTAAAATTTAAAAATTTAAATACTAAATTTTAAAAATTTAATTATTAAAACTTTAAATTTTAAAATTTAAAAATTTAAAAATTTAAATACTAAATTTTAAAAATTTAATTATTAAAACGTTAAATTTTAAAATTTAAAAATCTAAATTTTAAAATTTAAAAATTTAAATTTTAAAATTTAAAAATTTAAATACTAAATTTTAAAAATTTAAATATTAAAACTTTAAATTTTAAAATTTAAAAATTTAAATAATAAATTTTAAAAATTTAATTATTAAAACGTTAAATTTTAAAATTTAAAAATTTAAATTTTAAAATTTAAAAATTTTAATTTTAAAATTTAAAAATTTAAATACTAAATTTTAAAAATTTAATTATTAAAACTTTAAATTTTAAAATTTAAAAATTTAAATACAAAATTTTTAAAATTGAATTATTAAAATTTTAAATTTTAAAATTTAAAAATTTAAATTTTAAAATTTAAAAATTTAAATTTTTAAATTTAAAAATTTAAATTTTAAAATTTAAAAATTTAAATTTTAAAATTTAAAAATTTAAATTTTAAAATTTAAAAATTTAAATTTGAATATTTAAAAATTTAAATTTTAAAATTTAAAAATTTAAATTTTAAAATTTAAAAATTTAAATACTAAATTTTAAAAATTTAATTATTAAAACTTTAAATTTTAAAATTTAAAAATTTATATTTTAAATTTTAAAAATTTGAATATTAAAACTTTAAATTTTAAAATTTAAAAATTTAAATACTAAATTTTAAAAATTTAATTATTAAAACGTTAAATTTTAAAATTTAAAAATTTAAATTTTAAAATTTAAAAATTTAAATGTTAAAATTTAAAAATTTAAATTTTAAAATTTAAAAATTTAAATACTAAATTTTAGTAATTTAAAAATATAAATACTCAATTTTAAAAATTTAATTATTAAAACTTTAAATTTAAAAATTTAAAAATTTAAATTTTAAAATTTAAAAATTTAAATTTTAAAATTTAAAACTTTAAATTTTAAAATTTATAAATTTAAATACTAAATTTTAAAAATTTATTTCCAAAACTTTAAATTTTAAAATTTAAAAATTTAAATACTAAATTTTAATAATTTAAAAATTTAAATACACAATTTTAAAAATTTAATTATTAAAACATTAAATTTTAAAATTTAAAAATTTAAATGCTAAATTTTAAAAATTTAATTATTAAAACTTTTAATTTTAAAATTTAAAAATTTAAAAATTTAAATACTAAATTTTAAAAATTTAATTATTAAAACGTTAAATTTTAAAATTTAAAAATCTAAATTTTAAAATTTAAAAATTTATATTTTAAAATTTAAAAATTTAAATACTAAATTTTAAAAATTTAATTATTAAAACTTTAAATTTTAAAATATAACAATTTAAATAATAAATTTTAAAAATTTAATTTCAAAACTTTAAATTTTAAAATTTAAAAATTTAAATACTAAATTTTAAAAATTTAATTATTAAAACTTTAAATTTTAAAAATTTAAAAATTTAAATACTCAATTTTAAAAATTTAATTATTAAAACTTTAAATTTAAAAATTTAAAAATTTAAATACAAAATTTTAAAAATTTAATTATTAAAACTTTAACTTTTAAAATTTAAAAATTTAAATACTAAATTTTAAAAATTTAATTATTAAAACTTTAAATTTTAAAATTTAAAAATTTAAATATTTAAAAATTTAAATACTAAATATTAAAAATTTAATTATTAAAACTTTAAATTTTAAAATTTAAAAATTTAAATTTTAAAATTTAAAAATTTAAATATTTAAAAATTTAAATACTAAATATTAAAAATTTAATTATTAAAACTTTAAATTTTAAAATTTAAAAATTTAAATTTTAAAATTTAAAAATTTAAATTTAAAAATTTAAAAATTTAAATACTAAAATTAAAAATTTAATTATTAAAACTTTAAATTTTAAAATTTAAAAATTTAAATGCTAAATTTTAAAAATTTAATTATTAAATCTTTTAATTTTAAAATTTAAAAATTTAAAAATTTAAATACTAAATTTTAAAAATTTAATTATTAAAACGTTAAATTTTAAAATTTAAAAATCTAAATTTTAAAATTTAAAAATTTAAATTTTAAAATTTAAAAATTTAAATACTAAATTTTAAAAATTTAATTATTAAAACTTTAAATTTTAAAATATAACAATTTAAATACTAAATTTTAAAAATTTAATTTCAAAACTTTAAATTTTAAAATTTAAAAATTTTAATACTAAATTTTAAAAATTTAATTATTAAAACTTTAAATTTTAAAATTTAAAAATTTAAAAATTTAAATGCTAAATTTTAAAAATTTAATTATTAAAACGTTAAATTTTAAAATTTAAAAATCTAAATTTTAAAATTTAAAAATTTAAATTTTAAAATTTAAAAATTTAAATACTAAATTTTAAAAATTTAATTATTAAAACTTTAAATTTTAAAATTTAAAAATTTAAAAATTTAAATACTAAATTTTAAAAATTTAATTATTAAAACGTTAAATTTTAAAATTTAAAAATCTAAATTTTAAAATTTAAAAATTTAAATTTTAAAATTTAAAAATTTAAATACTAAATTTTAAAAATTTAAATATTAAAACTTTAAATTTTAAAATTTAAAAATTTAAATAATAAATTTTAAAAATTTAATTATTAAAACGTTAAATTTTAAAATTTAAAAATTTAAATTTTAAAATTTAAAAATTTTAATTTTAAAATTTAAAAATTTAAATACTAAATTTTAAAAATTTAATTATTAAAACTTTAAATTTTAAAATTTAAAAATTTAAATACAAAATTTTTAAAATTGAATTATTAAAATTTTAAATTTTAAAATTTAAAAATTTAAATTTTAAAATTTAAAAATTTAAATTTTTAAATTTAAAAATTTAAATTTTAAAATTTAAAAATTTAAATTTTAAAATTTAAAAATTTAAATTTTAAAATTTAAAAATTTAAATTTGAATATTTAAAAATTTAAATTTTAAAATTTAAAAATTTAAATTTTAAAATTTAAAAATTTAAATACTAAATTTTAAAAATTTAATTATTAAAACTTTAAATTTTAAAATTTAAAAATTTATATTTTAAATTTTAAAAATTTGAATATTAAAACTTTAAATTTTAAAATTTAAAAATTTAAATACTAAATTTTAAAAATTTAATTATTAAAACGTTAAATTTTAAAATTTAAAAATTTAAATTTTAAAATTTAAAAATTTAAATGTTAAAATTTAAAAATTTAAATTTTAAGATTTAAAAATTTAAATACTAAATTTTAGTAATTTAAAAATATAAATACTCAATTTTAAAAATTTAATAATTAAAACTTTAAATTTAAAAATTTAAAAATTTAAATTTTAAAATTTAAAAATTTAAATTTTAAAATTTAAAACTTTAAATTTTAAAATTTATAAATTTAAATACTAAATTTTAAAAATTTATTTCCAAAACTTTAAATTTTAAAATTTAAAAATTTAAATACTAAATTTTAATAATTTAAAAATTTAAATACACAATTTTAAAAATTTAATTATTAAAACATTAAATTTTAAAATTTAAAAATTTAAATGCTAAATTTTAAAAATTTAATTATTAAAACTTTTAATTTTAAAATTTAAAAATTTAAAAATTTAAATACTAAATTTTAAAAATTTAATTATTAAAACGTTAAATTTTAAAATTTAAAAATCTAAATTTTAAAATTTAAAAATTTAAATTTTAAAATTTAAAAATTTAAATACTAAATTTTAAAAATTTAATTATTAAAACTTTAACTTTTAAAATTTAAAAATTTAAATACTAAATTTTAAAAATTTAATTATTAAAACTTTAAATTTTAAAAATTTAAAAATTTAAATACTCAATTTTAAAAATTTAATTATTAAAACTTTAAATTTAAAAATTTAAAAATTTAAATACAAAATTTTAAAAATTTAATTATTAAAACTTTAACTTTTAAAATTTAAAAATTTAAATACTAAATTTTAAAAATTTAATTATTTAAACTTTAAATTTTAAAATTTAAAAATTTAAATACTAAATTTTAAAAATTTAAATATTAAAACTTTAAATTTTAAAATTTAAAAATTTAAATAATAAATTTTAAAAATTTAATTATTAAAACGTTAAATTTTAAAATTTAAGAATTTAAAGTTTTAATATTTAAATTTTTAAAATTTAGTATTTAAATTTTTAAATTTTAAAATTTAAAGTTTAATTTTAAAAATTTAATTATTAAAACTTTAAATTTTAAAATTTAAAAATTTAAAAATTTAAATGCTAAATTTTAAAAATTTAATTATTAAAACGTTAAATTTTAAAATTTAAAAATCTAAATTTTAAAATTTAAAAATTTAAATTTTAAAATTTAAAAATTTAAATACTAAATTTTAAAAATTTAATTATTAAAACTTTAAATTTTAAAATTTAAAAATTTAAAAATTTAAATAATAAATTTTAAAAATTTAATTATTAAAACGTTAAATTTTAAAATTAAAAATCTAAATTTTAAAATTTAAAAATTTAAATTTTAAAATTTAAAAATTTAAATACTAAATTTTAAAAATTTAATTATTAAAACTTTAAATTTTAAAATTTAAAAATTTAAAAATTTAAATACTAAATTTTAAAAATTTAATTATTAAAACTTTAACTTTTAAAATTTAAAAATTTAAATACTAAATTTTAAAAATTTAATTATTAAAACTTTAAATTTTAAAATTTAAAAATTTAAATATTAAATTTTAAAAATTTGAATATTAAAACTTTAAATTTTAAAATTTAAAAATTTAAATACTAAATTTTAAAAATTTAATTATTAAAACGTTAAATTTTAAAATTTAAAAATTTAAATTTTAAAATTTAAAAATTTAAATTTTAAAATTTAAAAATTTAAATTTTAAAATTTAAAATTTTAAATACTAAATTTTAATAATTTAAAAATATAAATACTCAATTTTAAAAATTTAATTATTAAAACTTTAAATTTTAAAATTTAAAAATTTAAATACTAAATTTTAAAAATTTAATTATTAAAACTTTAAATTTTAAAATATAAAAATTTAAATACTAAATTTTAAACATTTAATTATTAAAACGTTAAATTTTGAAATTTAAAAATTTAAATTTTAAAAGTTAAAAATTTAAATTTTAAAATTTAGAAATTTAAATACTAAATTTTAAAAATTTAATTTCAAAACTTTAAATTTTAAAATTTAAAAATTTAAATACTAAATTTTAATAATTTAAAAATTTAAATACTCAATTTTAAAAATTTAATTATTTAAACTTTAAATTTTAAAATTTAAAAATTTAAAAATTTAAATACTAAATATTAAAAATTTAATTATTAAAACTTTAAATTTTAAAATTTAAAAATTTAAATTTTAAAATTTAAAAATTTAAATTTTAAAATTTAAAAATTTAAATTTTAAAATTTAAAAATTTAAATTTGAATATTTAAAAATTTAAATTTAAAAATTTAAAAATTTAAATACTAAATTTTAAAAATTTAATTATTAAAACTTTAAATTTTAAAATTTAAAAATTTAAAAATTTAAATACTAAATTTTAAAAATTTATTTATTAAAATTTTAAATTTTAAAATTTAAAAACTTAAATACTAAATTTTAAAAATTTAATTATTAAAACTTTAACTTTTAAAATTTAAAAATTTAAATACTAAATTTTAAAAATTTAATTATTAAAACATTAAATTTTAAAATTTAAAAATTTAAATATTAAATTTTAAAAATTTGAATATTAAAACTTTAAATTTTAAAATTTAAAAATTTAAATACTAAATTTTAAAAATTTGATTATTAAAACGTTAAATATTAAAATTTAAAAATTTAAATTTTAAAATTTAAAAATTTAAATACTAAATTTTAATAATTTAAAAATATAAATACTCAATTTTAAAAATTTAATTATTAAAACTTTAAATTTAAAAATTTAAAAATTTAAATACTAAATTTTAAAAATTTAATTATTAAAACTTTAAATTTTAAAATTTAAAAATTTAAATACTAAATTTTAAAAATTTAAATATTAAAACTTTAAATTTTAAAATTTAAAAATTTAAATACTAAATTTTAAACATTTAATTATTAAAACGTTAAATTTTAAAATTTAAAAATTTAAATTTTAAAATTTAAAAATTTAAATTTTAAAATTTAAAAATTTAAATTTTAAAATTTAAATATTTGAATACTAAATTTTAAAAATTTAAATGCAAAACTTTAAATTTTAAAATTTAAAAATTTAAATACTAAATTTTAATAATTTAAAAATTTAAATACTCAATTTTAAAAATTTAATTATTAAAACTTTAAATTTTAAAATTTAAAAATTTAAAAATTTAAATACTAAATATTAAAAATTTAATTATTAAAACTTTAAATTTTAAAATTTAAAAATTTAAATTTTAAAATTTAAAAATTTAAATTTTAAAATTTAAAAATTTAAATTTTAAAATTTAAAAATTTAAATACTAAATTTAAAAAATTTAATTATAAAAACTTTAAATTTTAAAATTTAAAAATTTAAAAATTTAAATATTAAAACTTTAAATTTTAAAATTTAAAAATTTAAATACTAAATTTTAAACATTTAATTATTAAAACGTTAAATTTTAAAATTTAAAAATTTAAATTTTAAAATTTAAAAATTTAAATTTTAAAATTTAAAAATTTAAAAATTTAAAAATTTAAATACTAAATATTAAAAATTTAATTATTAAAACTTTAAATTTTAAAATTTAAAAATTTAAATTTTAAAATTTAAAAATTTAAATTTTAAAATTTAAAAATTTAAATACTAAATTTAAAAAATTTAATTATAAAAACTTTAAATTTTAAAATTTAAAAATTTAAAAATTTAAATATTAAAACTTTAAATTTTAAAATTTAAAAATTTAAATACTAAATTTTAAACATTTAATTATTAAAACGTTAAATTTTAAAATTTAAAAATTTAAATTTTAAAATTTAAAAATTTAAATTTTAAAATTTAAAATTTTAAATACTAAATTTTAATAATTTAAAAATATAAATACTCAATTTTAAAAATTTAATTATTAAAACTTTAAATTTTAAAATTTAAAAATTTAAATACTAAATTTTAAAAATTTAATTATTAAAACTTTAAATTTTAAAATATAAAAATTTAAATACTAAATTTTAAACATTTAATTATTAAAACGTTAAATTTTGAAATTTAAAAATTTAAATTTTAAAATTTAAAAATTTAAAAATTTAAATACTAAATATTAAAAATTTAATTATTAAAACTTTAAATTTTAAAATTTAAAAATTTAAATTTTAAAATTTAAAAATTTAAATTTTAAAATTTAAAAATTTAAATTTTAAAATTTAAAAATTTAAATTTGAATATTTAAAAATTTAAATTTAAAAATTTAAAAATTTAAATACTAAATTTTAAAAATTTAATTATTAAAACTTTAAATTTTAAAATTTAAAAATTTAAAAATTTAAATACTAAATTTTAAAAATTTATTTATTAAAATTTTAAATTTTAAAATTTAAAAACTTAAATACTAAATTTTAAAAATTTAATTATTAAAACTTTAACTTTTAAAATTTAAAAATTTAAATACTAAATTTTAAAAATTTAATTATTAAAACATTAAATTTTAAAATTTAAAAATTTAAATATTAAATTTTAAAAATTTGAATATTAAAACTTTAAATTTTAAAATTTAAAAATTTAAATACTAAATTTTAAAAATTTGATTATTAAAACGTTAAATATTAAAATTTAAAAATTTAAATTTTAAAATTTAAAAATTTAAATACTAAATTTTAATAATTTAAAAATATAAATACTCAATTTTAAAAATTTAATTATTAAAACTTTAAATTTAAAAATTTAAAAATTTAAATACTAAATTTTAAAAATTTAATTATTAAAACTTTAAATTTTAAAATTTAAAAATTTAAATACTAAATTTTAAAAATTTAAATATTAAAACTTTAAATTTTAAAATTTAAAAATTTAAATACTAAATTTTAAACATTTAATTATTAAAACGTTAAATTTTAAAATTTAAAAATTTAAATTTTAAAATTTAAAAATTTAAATTTTAAAATTTAAAAATTTAAATTTTAAAATTTAAATATTTGAATACTAAATTTTAAAAATTTAAATGCAAAACTTTAAATTTTAAAATTTAAAAATTTAAATACTAAATTTTAATAATTTAAAAATTTAAATACTCAATTTTAAAAATTTAATTATTAAAACTTTAAATTTTAAAATTTAAAAATTTAAAAATTTAAATACTAAATATTAAAAATTTAATTATTAAAACTTTAAATTTTAAAATTTAAAAATTTAAATTTTAAAATTTAAAAATTTAAATTTTAAAATTTAAAAATTTAAATACTAAATTTAAAAAATTTAATTATAAAAACTTTAAATTTTAAAATTTAAAAATTTAAAAATTTAAATATTAAAACTTTAAATTTTAAAATTTAAAAATTTAAATACTAAATTTTAAACATTTAATTATTAAAACGTTAAATTTTAAAATTTAAAAATTTAAATTTTAAAATTTAAAAATTTAAATTTTAAAATTTAAAAATTTAAATACTAAATTTAAAAAATTTAATTATAAAAACTTTAAATTTTAAAATTTAAAAATTTAAAAATTTAAAAATTTAAATATTAAAACTTTAAATTTTAAAATTTAAAAATTTAAATACTAAATTTTAAACATTTAATTATTAAAACGTTAAATTTTAAAATTTAAAAATTTAAATTTTAAAATTTAAAAATTTAAATTTTAAAATTTAAAAATTTAAAAATTTAAAAATTTAAATACTAAATATTAAAAATTTAATTATTAAAACTTTAAATTTTAAAATTTAAAAATTTAAATTTTAAAATTTAAAAATTTAAATTTTAAAATTTAAAAATTTAAATTTTAAAATTTAAAAATTTAAATTTTAAAATTTAAAAATTTAAATTTGAATATTTAAAAATTTAAATTTAAAAATTTAAAAATTTAAATACTAAATTTTAAAAATTTAATTATTAAAACTTTAAATTATAAAATTTAAAAATTTAAAAATTTAAATACTAAATTTTAAAATTTTATTTATTAAAATTTTAAATTTTAAAATTTAAAAATTTAAATACTAAATTTTAAAAATTTAATTATTAAAACTTTAACTTTTAAAATTTAAAAATTTAAATACTAAATTTTAAAAATTTAATTATTAAAACTTTAAATTTTAAAATTTAAAAATTTAAATATTAAATTTTAAAAATTTGAATATTAAAACTTTAAATTTTAAAATTTAAAAATTTAAATACTAAATTTTAAAAATTTAATTATTAAAACGTTAAATATTAAAATTTAAAAATTTAAATTTTAAAATTTAAAAATTTAAAAATTTAAATTTTAAAATTTAAAAATTTAAATTTTAAAATTTAAAAATTTAAATACTAAATTTTAATAATTTAAAAATATAAATACTCAATTTTAAAAATTTAATTATTAAAACTTTAAATTTAAAAATTTAAAAATTTAAATTTTAAAATTTAAAAATTTAAAAATTTAAATACTAAATTTTAAAAATTTAATTATTAAAACTTTAAATTTTAAAATTTAAAAATTTAAATACTAAATTTAAAAAATTTAATTATAAAAACTTTAAATTTTAAAATTTAAAAATTTAAAAATTTAAATATTAAAACTTTAAATTTTAAAATTTAAAAATTTAAATACTAAATTTTAAACATTTAATTATTAAAACGTTAAATTTTAAAATTTAAAAATTTAAATTTTAAAATTTAAAAATTTAAATTTTAAAATTTAAAAATTTAAATTTTAAAATTTCAAAATTTAAATTTTAAAATTTAAAAATTTAAATTTGAATATTTAAAAATTTAAATTTTAAAATTTAAAAATTTAAATACTAAATTTTAAAAATTTAATTATTAAAACTTTAAATTTTAAAATTTAAAAATTTAAAAATTTAAATACTAAATTTTAAAAATTTATTTATTAAAATTTTAAATTTTAAAATTTAAAAATTTAAATACTAAATTTTAAAAATTTAATTATAAAAACTTTAAATTTTAAAATTTAAAAATTTAAAAATTTAAATACTAAATATTAAAAATTTAATTATTAAAACTTTAAATTTTAAAATTTAAAAATTTAAATTTTAAAATTTAAAAATTTAAATTTTAAAATTTAAAAATTTAAATTTTAAAATTTAAAAATTTAAATTTGAATATTTAAAAATTTAAATTTAAAAATTTAAAAATTTAAATACTAAATTTTAAAAATTTAATTATTAAAACTTTAAATTTTAAAATTTAAAAATTTAAAAATTTAAATACTAAATTTTAAAAATTTATTTATTAAAATTTTAAATTTTAAAATTTAAAAATTTAAAAATTTAAATACTAAATATTAAAAATTTAATTATTAAAACTTTAAATTTTAAAATTTAAAAATTTAAATTTTAAAATTTAAAAATTTAAATTTTAAAATTTAAAAATTTAAATACTAAATTTAAAAAATTTAATTATAAAAACTTTAAATTTTAAAATTTAAAAATTTAAAAATTTAAATATTAAAACTTTAAATTTTAAAATTTAAAAATTTAAATACTAAATTTTAAACATTTAATTATTAAAACGTTAAATTTTAAAATTTAAAAATTTAAATTTTAAAATTAAAAAATTTAAATTTTAAAATTTAAAAATTTAAAAATTTAAAAATTTAAAAATTTAAATACTAAATATTAAAAATTTAATTATTAAAACTTTAAATTTTAAAATTTAAAAATTTAAATTTTAAAATTTAAAAATTTAAATTTGAATATTTAAAAATTTAAATTTAAAAATTTAAAAATTTAAATACTAAATTTTAAAAATTTAATTATTAAAACTTTAAATTTTAAAATTTAAAAATTTAAAAATTTAAATACTAAATTTTAAAATTTTATTTATTAAAATTTTAAATTTTAAAATTTAAAAATTTAAATACTAAATTTTAAAAATATAATTATTAAAACTTTAACTTTTAAAATTTAAAAATTTAAATACTAAATTTTAAAAATTTAATTATTAAAACTTTAAATTTTAAAATTTAAAAATTTAAATATTAAATTTTAAAAATTTGAATATTAAAACTTTAAATTTTAAAATTTAAAAATTTAAATACTAAATTTTAAAAATTTAATTATTAAAACGTTAAATATTAAAATTTAAAAATTTAAATTTTAAAATTTAAAAATTTAAATTTTAAAATTTAAAAATTTAAATTTTAAAATTTAAAAATTTAAATACTAAATTTTAATAATTTAAAAATATAAATACTCAATTTTAAAAATTTAATTATTAAAACTTTAAATTTAAAAATTTAAAAATTTAAATTTTAAAATTTAAAAATTTAAAAATTTAAATACTAAATTTTAAAAATTTAATTATTAAAACTTTAAATTTTAAAATTTAAAAATTTAAATACAAAATTTTAAAAATTTAAATATTAAAACTTTAAATTTTAAAATTTAAAAATTTAAATACTAAATTTTAAACATTTAATTATTAAAACGTTAAATTTTAAAATTTAAAAATTTAAATTTTAAAATTTAAAAATTTAAATTTTAAAATTTAAAAATATAAATTTTAAAATTTAAAAATTTAAATACTAAATTTTAAAAATTTAAATTCAAAACTTTAAATTTTAAAATTTAAAAATTTAAATACTAAATTTTAATAATTTAAAATTTTAAATACTCAATTTTAAAAATTTAATTATTAAAACTTTAAATTTTAAAATTTAAAAATTTAAAAATTTAAATACTAAATATTAAAAATTTAATTATTAAAACTTTAAATTTTAAAATTTAAAAATTTAAATTTTAAAATTTAAAAATTTAAATTTTAAAATTTAAAAATTTAAATACTAAATTTAAAAAATTTAATTATAAAAACTTTAAATTTTAAAATTTAAAAATTTAAAAATTTAAATATTAAAACTTTAAATTTTAAAATTTAAAAATTTAAATACTAAATTTTAAACATTTAATTATTAAAACGTTAAATTTTAAAATTTAAAAATTTAAATTTTAAAATTTAAAAATCTAAATTTTAAAATTTAAAAATTTAAATTTTAAAATTTAAAAATTTAAATTTTAAAATTTAAAAATTTAAATTTGAATATTTAAAAATTTAAATTTTAAAATTTAAAAATTTAAATACTAAATTTTAAAAATTTAATTATTAAAACTTTAAATTTTAAAATTTAAAAATTTAAAAATTTAAATACTAAATTTTAAAAATTTATTTATTAAAATTTTAAATTTTAAAATTTAAAAATTTAAATACTAAATTTTAAAAATTTAATTATAAAAACTTTAAATTTTAAAATTTAAAAATATAAAAATTTAAATACTAAATATTAAAAATTTAATTATTAAAACTTTAAATTTTAAAATTTAAAAATTTAAATTTTAAAATTTAAAAATTTGAATTTTAAAATTTAAAAATTTAAATTTTAAAATTTAAAAATTTAAATTTTAAAATTTAAAAATTTAAATTTGAATATTTAAAAATTTAAATTTAAAAATTTAAAAATTTAAATACTAAATTTTAAAAATTTAATTATTAAAACTTTAAATTTAAAAATTTAAAAATTTAAAAATTTAAATACTAAATTTTAAAAATTTATTTATTAAAATTTTAAATTTTAAAATTTAAAAATTTAAATACTAAATTTTAAAAATTTAATTATTAAAACTTTAACTTTTAAAATTTAAAAATTTAAATACTAAATTTTAAAAATTTAATTATTAAAACTTTAAATTTTAAAATTTAAAAATTTAAATATTAAATTTTAAAAATTTGAATATTAAAACTTTAAATTTTACAATTTAAAAATTTAAATAATAAATTTTAAAAATTTAATTATTAAAACGTTAAATATTAAAATTTTAAAATTTAAATTTTAAAATTTAAAAATTTAAATTTTAAAATTTAAAAATTTAAATTTTAAAATTTAAAAATTTAAATACTAAATTTTAATAATTTAAAAATATAAATACTCAATTTTAAAAATTTAATTATTAAAACTTTAAATTTAAAAATTTAAAAATTTAAATTTTAAAATTTAAAAATTTAAAAATTTAAATACTGAATTTTAAAAATTTAATTATTAAAACTTTAAATTTTAAAATTTAAAAATTTAAATACTAAATTTTAAAAATTTAAAAATTAAAACTTTAAATTTTAAAATTTAAAAATTTAAATACTAAATTTTAAACTTTTAATTATTAAAACGTTAAATTTTAAAATTTAAAAATTTAAATTTTAAAATTTAAAAATTTAAATTTTAAAATTTAAAAATTTAAATACTAAATTTTAAAAATTTAATTTCAAAACTTTAAATTTTAAAATTTAAAAATTTAAATACTAAATTTTAATAATTTAAAAATTTAAATACTCAATTTTAAAAATTTAATTATTAAAACTTTAAATTTTAAAATTTAAAAATTTAAAAATTTAAATACTAAATATTAAAAATTTAATTATTAAAACTTTAAATTTTAAAATTTAAAAATTTAAAAATTTAAATACTGAATTTTAAAAATTTAATTATTAAAACTTTAAATTTTAAAGTTTAAAAATTTAAATACCAAATTTTAAAAATTTAAATATTAAAACTTTAAATTTTAAAATTTAAAAATTTAAATACTAAATTTTAAACTTTTAATTATTAAAACGTTAAATTTTAAAATTTAAAAATTTAAATTTTAAAATTTAAAAATTTAAATTTAAAAATTTAAATACTAAATTTTAAAAATTTAATTTCAAAACTTTAAATTTTAAAATTTAAAAATTTAAATACTAAATTTTAATAATTTAAAAATTTAAATACTCAATTTTAAAAATTTAATTATTAAAACTTTAAATTTTAAAATTTAAAAATTTAAAAATTTAAATACTAAATATTAAAAATTTAATTATTAAAACTTTAAATTTTAAAATTTAAAAATTTAAATTTTAAAATTTAAAAATTTAAATTTTAAAATTTAAAAATTTAAATTTTAAAATTTAAAAATTTAAATACTAAATTTAAAAAATTTAATTATAAAAACTTTAAATTTTAAAATTTAAAAATTTAAAAATTTAAATATTAAAACTTTAAATTTTAAAATTTAAAAATTTAAATACTAAATTTTAAACATTTAATTATTAAAACGTTAAATTTTAAAATTTAAAAATTTAAATTTTAAAATTTAAAAATTTAAATTTTAAAATTTAAAAATATAAATTTTAAAATTTAAAAATTTAAATACTAAATTTTAAAAATTTAAATTCAAAACTTTAAATTTTAAAATTTAAAAATTTAAATACTAAATTTTAATAATTTAAAATTTTAAATACTCAATTTTAAAAATTTAATTATTAAAACTTTAAATTTTAAAATTTAAAAATTTAAAAATTTAAATACTAAATATTAAAAATTTAATTATTAAAACTTTAAATTTTAAAATTTAAAAATTTAAATTTTAAAATTTAAAAATTTAAATTTTAAAATTTAAAAATTTAAATACTAAATTTAAAAAATTTAATTATAAAAACTTTAAATTTTAAAATTTAAAAATTTAAAAATTTAAATATTAAAACTTTAAATTTTAAAATTTAAAAATTTAAATACTAAATTTTAAACATTTAATTATTAAAACGTTAAATTTTAAAATTTAAAAATTTAAATTTTAAAATTTAAAAATCTAAATTTTAAAATTTAAAAATTTAAATTTTAAAATTTAAAAATTTAAATTTTAAAATTTAAAAATTTAAATTTGAATATTTAAAAATTTAAATTTTAAAATTTAAAAATTTAAATACTAAATTTTAAAAATTTAATTATTAAAACTTTAAATTTTAAAATTTAAAAATTTAAAAATTTAAATACTAAATTTTAAAAATTTATTTATTAAAATTTTAAATTTTAAAATTTAAAAATTTAAATACTAAATTTTAAAAATTTAATTATAAAAACTTTAAATTTTAAAATTTAAAAATATAAAAATTTAAATACTAAATATTAAAAATTTAATTATTAAAACTTTAAATTTTAAAATTTAAAAATTTAAATTTTAAAATTTAAAAATTTGAATTTTAAAATTTAAAAATTTAAATTTTAAAATTTAAAAATTTAAATTTTAAAATTTAAAAATTTAAATTTGAATATTTAAAAATTTAAATTTAAAAATTTAAAAATTTAAATACTAAATTTTAAAAATTTAATTATTAAAACTTTAAATTTAAAAATTTAAAAATTTAAAAATTTAAATACTAAATTTTAAAAATTTATTTATTAAAATTTTAAATTTTAAAATTTAAAAATTTAAATACTAAATTTTAAAAATTTAATTATTAAAACTTTAACTTTTAAAATTTAAAAATTTAAATACTAAATTTTAAAAATTTAATTATTAAAACTTTAAATTTTAAAATTTAAAAATTTAAATATTAAATTTTAAAAATTTGAATATTAAAACTTTAAATTTTACAATTTAAAAATTTAAATAATAAATTTTAAAAATTTAATTATTAAAACGTTAAATATTAAAATTTTAAAATTTAAATTTTAAAATTTAAAAATTTAAATTTTAAAATTTAAAAATTTAAATTTTAAAATTTAAAAATTTAAATACTAAATTTTAATAATTTAAAAATATAAATACTCAATTTTAAAAATTTAATTATTAAAACTTTAAATTTAAAAATTTAAAAATTTAAATTTTAAAATTTAAAAATTTAAAAATTTAAATACTGAATTTTAAAAATTTAATTATTAAAACTTTAAATTTTAAAATTTAAAAATTTAAATACTAAATTTTAAAAATTTAAAAATTAAAACTTTAAATTTTAAAATTTAAAAATTTAAATACTAAATTTTAAACTTTTAATTATTAAAACGTTAAATTTTAAAATTTAAAAATTTAAATTTTAAAATTTAAAAATTTAAATTTTAAAATTTAAAAATTTAAATACTAAATTTTAAAAATTTAATTTCAAAACTTTAAATTTTAAAATTTAAAAATTTAAATACTAAATTTTAATAATTTAAAAATTTAAATACTCAATTTTAAAAATTTAATTATTAAAACTTTAAATTTTAAAATATAAAAATTTAAAAATTTAAATACTAAATATTAAAAATTTAATTATTAAAACTTTAAATTTTAAAATTTAAAAATTTAAAAATTTAAATACTGAATTTTAAAAATTTAATTATTAAAACTTTAAATTTTAAAGTTTAAAAATTTAAATACCAAATTTTAAAAATTTAAATATTAAAACTTTAAATTTTAAAATTTAAAAATTTAAATACTAAATTTTAAACTTTTAATTATTAAAACGTTAAATTTTAAAATTTAAAAATTTAAATTTTAAAATTTAAAAATTTAAATTTTAAAATTTAAAAATTTAAATACTAAATTTTAAAAATTTAATTTCAAAACTTTAAATTTTAAAATTTAAAAATTTAAATACTAAATTTTAATAATTTAAAAATTTAAATACTCAATTTTAAAAATTTAATTATTAAAACTTTAAATTTTAAAATTTAAAAATTTAAAAATTTAAATACTAAATATTAAAAATTTAATTATTAAAACTTTAAATTTTAAAATTTAAAAATTTAAATTTTAAAATTTAAAAATTTAAATTTTAAAATTTAAAAATTTAAATACTAAATTTAAAAAATTTAATTATAAAAACTTTAAATTTTAAAATTTAAAAATTTAAAAATTTAAATATTAAAACTTTAAATTTTAAAATTTAAAAATTTAAATACTAAATTTTAAACATTTAATTATTAAAACGTTAAATTTTAAAATTTAAAAATTTAAATTTTAAAATTTAAAAATTTAAATTTTAAAATTTAAAAATTTAAATTTTAAAATTTAAAAATTTAAATACTAAATTTAAAAAATTTAATTATAAAAACTTTAAATTTTAAAATTTTAAAATTTAAAAATTTAAAAATTTAAATATTAAAACTTTAAATTTTAAAATTTAAAAATTTAAATACTAAATTTTAAACATTTAATTATTAAAACGTTAAATTTTAAAATTAAAAAAATTTAAATTTTAAAATTTAAAAATTTAAATTTTAAAATTTAAAAATTTAAATACTAAATTTTAAACATTTAATTATTAAAACGTTAAATTTTAAAATTTAAAAATTTAAATTTTAAAATTTAAAAATTTAAATTTTAAAATTTAGAAATTTAAATACTAAATTTTAAAAATTTAATTTCAAAACTTTAAATTTTAAAATTTAAAAATTTAAATACTAAATTTTAATAATTTAAAAATTTAAATACTCAATTTTAAAAATTTAATTATTAAAACTTTAAATTTTAAAATTTAAAAATTTAAAAATTTAAATACTAAATATTAAAAATTTAATTATTAAAACTTTAAATTTTAAAATTTAAAAATTTAAATTTTAAAATTTAAAAATTTAAATTTTAAAATTTAAAAATTTAAACACTAAATTTAAAAAATTTAATTATAAAAACTTAATTTTAAAAATTTAAATATTAAAACTTTAAATTTTAAAATTTAAAAATTTAAATACTAAATTTTAAACATTTAATTATTAAAACGTTAAATTTTAAAATTTAAAAATTTAAATTTTAAAATTTAAAAATTTAAATTTTAAAATTTAAAAATTTAAATTTGAATATTTAAAAATTTAAATTTAAAAATTTAAAAATTTAAATACTAAATTTTAAAAATTTAATTATTAAAACTTTAAATTTTAAAATTTAAAAATTTAAAAATTTAAATACTAAATTTTAAAAATTTATTTATTAAAATTTTAAATTTTAAAATTTAAAAACTTAAATACTAAATTTTAAAAATTTAATTATTAAAACTTTAACTTTTAAAATTTAAAAATTTAAATACTAAATTTTAAAAATTTAATTATTAAAATTTTAAATTTTAAAATTTAAAAATTTAAATATTAAATTTTAAAAATTTGAATATTAAAACTTTAAATTTTAAAATTTAAAAATTTAAATACTAAATTTTAAAAATTTAATTATTAAAACGTTAAATATTAAAATTTAAAAATTTAAATTTTAAAATTTAAAAATTTAAATTTTAAAATTTAAAAATTTAAATTTTAAAATTTAAAAATTTAAATACTAAATTTTAATAATTTAAAAATATAAATACTCAATTTTAAAAATTTAATTATTAAAACTTTAAATTTAAAAATTTAAAAATTTAAATTTTAAAATTTAAAAATTTAAAAATTTAAATACTAAATTTTAAAAATTTAATTATTAAAACTTTAAATTTTAAAATTTAAAAACTTAAATACTAAATTTTAAAAATTTAAATATTAAAACTTTAAATTTTAAAATTTAAAAATTTAAATACTAAATTTTAAACATTTAATTATTAAAACGTTAAATTTTAAAATTTAAAAATTTAAATTTTAAAATTTAAAAATTTAAATTTTAAAATTTAAAAATTTAAATTTTAAAATTTAAAAATTTAAATACTAAATTTTAAAAATTTAAATTCAAAACTTTAAATTTTAAAATTTAAAAATTTAAATACTAAATTTTAATAATTTAAAAATTTAAATACTCAATTTTAAAAATTTAATTATTAAAACTTTAAATTTTAAAATTTAAAAATTTAAAAATTTAAATACTAAATATTAAAAATTTAATTATTAAAACTTTAAATTTTAAAATTTAAAAATTTAAATTTTAAAATTTAAAAATTTAAATTTTAAAATTTAAAAATTTAAATACTAAATTTAAAAAATTTAATTATAAAAACTTTAAATTTTAAAATTTAAAAATTTAAAAATTTAAATATTAAAACTTTAAATTTTAAAATTTAAAAATTTAAATACTAAATTTTAAACATTTAATTATTAAAACGTTAAATTTTAAAATTTAAAAATTTAAATTTTAAAATTTAAAAATTTAAATTTTAAAATTTAGAAATTTAAATACTAAATTTTAAAAATTTAATTTCAAAACTTTAAATTTTAAAATTTAAAAATTTAAATACTAAATTTTAATAATTTAAAAATTTAAATACTCAATTTTAAAAATTTAATTATTAAAACTTTAAATTTTAAAATTTAAAAATTTAAAAATTTAAATACTAAATATTAAAAATTTAATTATTAAAACTTTAAATTTTAAAATTTAAAAATTTAAATTTTAAAATTTAAAAATTTAAATTTTAAAATTTAAAAATTTAAACACTAAATTTAAAAAATTTAATTATAAAAACTTAATTTTAAAAATTTAAATATTAAAACTTTAAATTTTAAAATTTAAAAATTTAAATACTAAATTTTAAACATTTAATTATTAAAACGTTAAATTTTAAAATTTAAAAATTTAAATTTTAAAATTTAAAAATTTAAATTTTAAAATTTAAAAATTTAAATTTGAATATTTAAAAATTTAAATTTAAAAATTTAAAAATTTAAATACTAAATTTTAAAAATTTAATTATTAAAACTTTAAATTTTAAAATTTAAAAATTTAAAAATTTAAATACTAAATTTTAAAAATTTATTTATTAAAATTTTAAATTTTAAAATTTAAAAACTTAAATACTAAATTTTAAAAATTTAATTATTAAAACTTTAACTTTTAAAATTTAAAAATTTAAATACTAAATTTTAAAAATTTAATTATTAAAATTTTAAATTTTAAAATTTAAAAATTTAAATATTAAATTTTAAAAATTTGAATATTAAAACTTTAAATTTTAAAATTTAAAAATTTAAATACTAAATTTTAAAAGTTTAATTATTAAAACGTTAAATATTAAAATTTAAAAATTTAAATTTTAAAATTTAAAAATTTAAATTTTAAAATTTAAAAATTTAAATTTTAAAATTTAAAAATTTAAATACTAAATTTTAATAATTTAAAAATATAAATACTCAATTTTAAAAATTTAATTATTAAAACTTTAAATTTAAAAATTTAAAAATTTAAATTTTAAAATTTAAAAATTTAAAAATTTAAATACTAAATTTTAAAAATTTAATTATTAAAACTTTAAATTTTAAAATTTAAAAACTTAAATACTAAATTTTAAAAATTTAAATATTAAAACTTTAAATTTTAAAATTTAAAAATTTAAATACTAAATTTTAAACATTTAATTATTAAAACGTTAAATTTTAAAATTTAAAAATTTAAATTTTAAAATTTAAAAATTTAAATTTTAAAATTTAAAAATTTAAATTTTAAAATTTAAAAATTTAAATTTTAAAATTTAAAAATTTAAATACTAAATTTTAAAAATTTAAATTCAAAACTTTAAATTTTAAAATTTAAAAATTTAAATACTAAATTTTAATAATTTAAAAATTTAAATACTCAATTTTAAAAATTTAATTATTAAAACTTTAAATTTTAAAATTTAAAAATTTAAAAATTTAAATACTAAATATTAAAAATTTAATTATTAAAACTTTAAATTTTAAAATTTAAAAATTTAAATTTTAAAATTTAAAAATTTAAATTTTAAAATTTAAAAATTTAAATACTAAATTTAAAAAATTTAATTATAAAAACTTTAAATTTTAAAATTTAAAAATTTAAAAATTTAAATATTAAAACTTTAAATTTTAAAATTTAAAAATTTAAATACTAAATTTTAAACATTTAATTATTAAAACGTTAAATTTTAAAATTTAAAAATTTAAATTTTAAAATTTAAAAATTTAAATTTTAAAATTTAAAAATTTAAATTTTAAAATTTAAAAATTTAAAAAATTAAAAATTTAAATACTAAATATTAAAAATTTAATTATTAAAACTTTAAATTTTAAAATTTAAAAATTTAAATTTTAAAATTTAAAAATTTAAATTTTAAAATTTAAAAATTTAAATTTTAAAATTTAAAAATTTAAATTTGAATATTTAAAAATTTAAATTTAAAAATTTAAAAATTTAAATACTAAATTTTAAAAATTTTATTATTAAAACTTTAAATTTTAAAATTTAAAAATTTAAAAATTTAAATACTAAATTTTAAAATTTTATTTATTAAAATTTTAAATTTTAAAATTTAAAAATTTAAATACTAAATTTTAAAAATTTAATTATTAAAACTTTAACTTTTAAAATTTAAAAATTTAAATACTAAATTTTAAAAATTTAATTATTAAAACTTTAAATTTTAAAATTTAAAAATTTAAATATTAAATTTTAAAAATTTGAATATTAAAACTTTAAATTTTAAAATTTAAAAATTTAAATACTAAATTTTAAAAATTTAATTATTAAAACGTTAAATATTAAAATTTAAAAATTTAAATTTTAAAATTTAAAAATTTAAATTTTAAAATTTAAAAATTTAAATTTTAAAATTTAAAAATTTAAATACTAAATTTTAATAATTTAAAAATATAAATACTCAATTTTAAAAATTTAATTATTAAAACTTTAAATTTAAAAATTTAAAAATTTAAATTTTAAAATTTAAAAATTTAAAAATTTAAATACTAAATTTTAAAAATTTAATTATTAAAACTTTAAATTTTAAAATTTAAAAATTTAAATACTAAATTTTAAAAATTTAAATATTAAAACTTTAAATTTTAAAATTTAAAAATTTAAATACTAAATTTTAAACATTTAATTATTAAAACGTTAAATTTTAAAATTTAAAAATTTTAATTTTAAAATTTAAAAATTTAAATTTTAAAATTTAAAAATATAAATTTTAAAATTTAAAAATTTAAATACTAAATTTTAAAAATTTAAATTCAAAACTTTAAATTTTAAAATTTAAAAATTTAAATACTAAATTTTAATAATTTAAAAATATAAATACTCAATTTTAAAAATTTAATTATTAAAACTTTAAATTTTAAAATTTAAAAATTTAAATTTTAAAATTTAAAAATTTAAATTTTAAAATTTAAAAATTTAAATACTAAATTTAAAAAATTTAATTATAAAAACTTTAAATTTTAAAATTTAAAAATTTAAAAATTTAAATATTAAAACTTTAAATTTTAAAATTTAAAAATTTAAATACTAAATTTTAAACATTTAATTATTAAAACGTTAAATTTTAAAATTTAAAAATTTAAATTTTAAAATTTAAAAATTTAAATTTTAAAATTTAAAAATTTAAATTTTAAAATTTAAAAATTTAAATTTTAAAATTTAAAAATTTAAATTTTAAAATTTAAAAATTTAAATTTGAATATTTAAAAATTTAAATTTTAAAATTTAAAAATTTAATTACTAAATTTTAAAAATTTAATTATTAAAACTTTAAATTTTAAAATTTAAAAATTTAAAAATTTAAATACTAAATTTTAAAAATTTATTTATTAAAATTTTAAATTTTAAAATTTAAAAATTTAAATACTAAATTTTAAAAATTTAATTATAAAAACTTTAAATTTTAAAATTTAAAAATTTAAAAATTTAAATACTAAATATTAAAAATTTAATTATTAAAACTTTAAATTTTAAAATTTAAAAATTTAAATTTTAAAATATAAAAATTTAAATTTTAAAATTTAAAAATTTAAATTTTAAAATTTAAAAATTTAAATTTGAATATTTAAAAATTTAAATTTAAAAATTTAAAAATTTAAATACTAAATTTTAAAAATTTAATTATTAAAACTTTAACTTTTAAAATTTAAAAATTTAAATACTAAATTTTAAAAATTTAATTATTAAAACTTTAAATTTTAAAATTTAAAAATTTAAATATTAAATTTTAAAAATTTGAATATTAAAACTTTAAATTTTAAAATTTAAAAATTTAAATACTAAATTTTAAAAATTTGATTATTAAAACGTTAAATATTAAAATTTAAAAATTTAAATTTTAAAATTTAAAAATTTAAATTTTAAAATTTAAAAATTTAAATTTTAAAATTTAAAAATTTAAATTTTAAAATTTAAAAATTTAAATACTAAATTTTAATAATTTAAAAATATAAATACTCAATTTTAAAAATTTAATTATTAAAACTTGAAATTTAAAAATTTAAAAATTTAAATTTTAAAATTTAAAAATTTAAAAATTTAAATACTAAATTTTAAAAATTTAATTATTAAAACCTTAAATTTTAAAATTTAAAAATTTAAATACTAAATTTTAAAAATTTAAATATTAAAACTTTAAATTTTAAAATTTAAAAATTTAAATTTTAAAATTTAAAAATTTAAATTTTAAAATTTAAAAATTTAAATACTAAATTTTAAAAATTTAATTTCAAAACTTTAAATTTTAAAATTTAAAAATTTAAATACTAAATTTTAATAATTTAAAAATTTAAATACTCAATTTTAAAAATTTAATTATTAAAACTTTAAATTTTAAAATTTAAAAATTTAAAAATTTAAATACTAAATATTAAAAATTTAATTATTAAAACTTTAAATTTTAAAATTTAAAAATTTAAATTTTAAAATTTAAAAATTTAAATTTTAAAATTTAAAAATTTAAATTTTAAAATTTAAAAATTTAAATACTAAATTTAAAAAATTTAATTATAAAAACTTTAAATTTTAAAATTTAAAAATTTAAAAATTTAAATATTAAAACTTTAAATTTTAAAATTTAAAAATTTAAATACTAAATTTTAAACATTTAATTATTAAAACGTTAAATTTTAAAATTTAAAAATTTAAATTTTAAAATTTAAAAATTTAAATTTTAAAATTTAAAAATTTAAATTTGAATATTTAAAAATTTAAATTTTAAAATTTAAAAATTTAAATACTAAATTTTAAAAATTTAATTATTAAAACTTTAAATTTTAAAATTTAAAAATTTAAAAATTTAAATACTAAATTTTAAAAATTTATTTATTAAAATTTTAAATTTTAAAATTTAAAAATTTAAATACTAAATTTTAAAAATTTAATTATTAAAACTTTAAATTATAAAATTTAAAAATTTAAAAATTTAAATACTAAATATTAAAAATTTAATTATTAAAACTTTAAATTTTAAAATTTAAAAATATAAATTTTAAAATTTAAAAATTTAAATTTTAAAAGTTAAAAATTTAAATACTAAATTTAAAAAATTTAATTATAAAAACTTTAAATTTTAAAATTTAAAAATTTAAAAATTTAAATATTAAAACTTTAAATTTTAAAATTTAAAAATTTAAATACTAAATTTTAAACATTTAATTATTAAAACGTTAAATTTTAAAATTTAAAAATTTAAATTTTAAAATTTAAAAATTTAAATTTTAAAATTTAAAAATTTAAATTTTAAAATTTAAAAATTTAAATTTTAAAATTTAAATTTGAATATTTAAAAATTTAAATTTTAAAATTTAAAAATTTAAATACTAAATTTTAAAAATTTAATTATTAAAACTTTAAATTTTAAAATTTAAAAATTTAAAAATTTAAATACTAAATTTTAAAAATTTATTTATTAAAATTTTAAATTTTAAAATTTAAAAATTTAAATACTAAATTTTAAAAATTTAATTATAAAAACTTTAAATTTTAAAATTTAAAAATTTAAAAATTTAAATACTAAATATTAAAAATTTAATTATTAAAACTTTAAATTTTAAAATTTAAAAATTTAAATTTTAAAATTTAAAAATTTAAATTTTAAAATTTAAAAATTTAAATTTGAATATTTAAAAATTTAAATTTAAAAATTTAAAAATTTAAATACTAAATTTTAAAAATTTAATTATTAAAACTTTAAATTTTAAAATTTAAAAATTTAAAAATTTAAATACTAAATTTTAAAAATTTATTTATTAAAATTTTAAATTTTAAAATTTAAAAATTTAAAAATTTAAATACTAAATATTAAAAATTTAATTATTAAAACTTTAAATTTTAAAATTTAAAAATTTAAATTTTAAAATTTAAAAATTTAAATTTTAAAATTTAAAAATTTAAATACTAAATTTAAAAAATTTAATTATAAAAACTTTAAATTTTAAAATTTAAAAATTTAAAAATTTAAATATTAAAACTTTAAATTTTAAAATTTAAAAATTTAAATACTAAATTTTAAACATTTAATTATTAAAACGTTAAATTTTAAAATTTAAAAATTTAAATTTTAAAATTTAAAAATTTAAATTTTAAAATTTAAAAATTTAAAAATTTAAATACTAAATATTAAAAATTTAATTATTAAAACTTTAAATTTTAAAATTTAAAAATTTAAATTTTAAAATTTAAAAATTTAAATTTGAATATTTAAAAATTTAAATTTAAAAATTTAAAAATTTAAATACTAAATTTTAAAAATTTAATTATTAAAACTTTAAATTTTAAAATTTAAAAATTTAAAAATTTAAATACTAAATTTTAAAATTTTATTTATTAAAATTTTAAATTTTAAAATTTAAAAATTTAAATACTAAATTTTAAAAATTTAATTATTAAAACTTTAACTTTTAAAATTTAAAAATTTAAATACTAAATTTTAAAAATTTAATTATTAAAACTTTAAATTTTAAAATTTAAAAATTTAAATATTAAATTTTAAAAATTTGAATATTAAAACTTTAAATTTTAAAATTTAAAAATTTAAATACTAAATTTTAAAAATTTAATTATTAAAACGTTAAATATTAAAATTTAAAAATTTAAATTTTAAAATTTAAAAATTTAAATTTTAAAATTTAAAAATTGAAATTTTAAAATTTAAAAATTTAAATACTAAATTTTAATAATTTAAAAATATAAATACTCAATTTTAAAAATTTAATTATTAAAACTTTAAATTTAAAAATTTAAAAATTTAAATTTTAAAATTTAAAAATTTAAAAATTTAAATACTAAATTTTAAAAATTTAATTATTAAAACTTTAAATTTTAAAATTTAAAAATTTAAATACAAAATTTTAAAAATTTAAATATTAAAACTTTAAATTTTAAAATTTAAAAATTTAAATACTAAATTTTAAACATTTAATTATTAAAACGTTAAATTTTAAAATTTAAAAATTTAAATTTTAAAATTTAAAAATTTAAATTTTAAAATTTAAAAATATAAATTTTAAAATTTAAAAATTTAAATACTAAATTTTAAAAATTTAAATTCAAAACTTTAAATTTTAAAATTTAAAAATTTAAATACTAAATTTTAATAATTTAAAATTTTAAATACTCAATTTTAAAAATTTAATTATTAAAACTTTAAATTTTAAAATTTAAAAATTTAAAAATTTAAATACTAGATATTAAAAATTTAATTATTAAAACTTTAAATTTTAAAATTTAAAAATTTAAATTTTAAAATTTAAAAATTTAAATTTTAAAATTTAAAAATTTAAATTTTAAAATTTAAAAATTTAAATACTAAATTTAAAAAATTTAATTATAAAATCTTTAAATTTTAAAATTTAAAAATTTAAAAATTTAAATATTAAAACTTTAAATTTTAAAATTTAAAAATTTAAATACTAAATTTTAAACATTTAATTATTAAAACGTTAAATTTTAAAATTTAAAAATTTAAATTTTAAAATTTAAAAATCTAAATTTTAAAATTTAAAAATTTAAATTTTAAAATTTAAAAATTTAAATTTTAAAATTTAAAAATTTAAATTTGAATATTTAAAAATTTAAATTTTAAAATTTAAAAATTTAAATACTAAATTTTAAAAATTTAATTATTAAAACTTTAAATTTTAAAATTTAAAAATTTAAAAATTTAAATACTAAATTTTAAAAATTTATTTATTAAAATTTTAAATTTTAAAATTTAAAAATTTAAATACTAAATTTTAAAAATTTAATTATAAAAACTTTAAATTTTAAAATTTAAAAATATAAAAATTTAAATGCTAAATATTAAAAATTTAATTATTAAAACTTTAAATTTTAAAATTTAAAAATTTAAATTTTAAAATTTAAAAATTTGAATTTTAAAATTTAAAAATTTAAATTTTAAAATTTAGAACTTTAAATTTTAAAATTTAAAATTTTAAATTTGAATATTTAAAAATTTAAATTTAAAAATTTAAAAATTTAAATACTAAATTTTAAAAATTTAATTATTAAAACTTTAAATTTAAAAATTTAAAAATTTAAAAATTTAAATACTAAATTTTAAAAATTTATTTATTAAAATTTTAAATTTTAAAATTTAAAAATTTAAATACTAAATTTTAAAAATTTAATTATTAAAACTTTAACTTTTAAAATTTAAAAATTTAAATACTAAATTTTAAAAATTTAATTATTAAAACTTTAAATTTTAAAATTTAAAAATTTAAATATTAAATTTTAAAAATTTGAATATTAAAACTTTAAATTTTACAATTTAAAAATTTAAATACTAAATTTTAAAAATTTAATTATTAAAACGTTAAATATTAAAATTTTAAAATTTAAATTTTAAAATTTAAAAATTTAAATTTTAAAATTTAAAAATTTAAATTTTAAAATTTAAAAATTTAAATTTTAAAATTTAAAAATTTAAATACTAAATTTTAATAATTTAAAAATATAAATACTCAATTTTAAAAATTTAATTATTAAAACTTTAAATTTAAAAATTTAAAAATTTAAAAATTTAAATACTAAATTTTAAAAATTTATTTATTAAAATTTTAAATTTTAAAATTTAAAAATTTAAATACTAAATTTTAAAAATTTAATTATTAAAACTTTAACTTTTAAAATTTAAAAATTTAAATACTAAATTTTAAACTTTTAATTATTAAAACGTTAAATTTTAAAATTTAAAAATTTAAATTTTAAAATTTAAAAATTTAAATTTTAAAATTTAAAAATTTAAATACTAAATTTTAAAAATTTAATTTCAAAACTTTAAATTTTAAAATTTAAAAATTTAAATACTAAATTTTAATAATTTAAAAATTTAAATACTCAATTTTAAAAATTTAATTATTAAAACTTTAAATTTTAAAATTTAAAAATTTAAAAATTTAAATACTAAATATTAAAAATTTAATTATTAAAACTTTAAATTTTAAAATTTAAAAATTTAAATTTTAAAATTTAAAAATTTAAATTTTAAAATTTAAAAATTTAAATACTAAATTTAAAAAATTTAATTATAAAAACTTTAAATTTTAAAATTTAAAAATTTAAAAATTTAAATATTAAAACTTTAAATTTTAAAATTTAAAAATTTAAATACTAAATTTTAAACATTTAATTATTAAAACGTTAAATTTTAAAATTTAAAAATTTAAATTTTAAAATTTAAAAATTTAAATTTTAAAATTTAAAAATTTAAATTTTAAAATTTAAAAATTTAAATACTAAATTTAAAAAATTTAATTATAAAAACTTTAAATTTTAAAATTTTAAAATTTAAAAATTTAAAAATTTAAATATTAAAACTTTAAATTTTAAAATTTAAAAATTTAAATACTAAATTTTAAACATTTAATTATTAAAACGTTAAATTTTAAAATTAAAAAAATTTAAATTTTAAAATTTAAAAATTTAAATTTTAAAATTTAAAAATTTAAATACTAAATTTTAAACATTTAATTATTAAAACGTTAAATTTTAAAATTTAAAAATTTAAATTTTAAAATTTAAAAATTTAAATTTTAAAATTTAGAAATTTAAATACTAAATTTTAAAAATTTAATTTCAAAACTTTAAATTTTAAAATTTAAAAATTTAAATACTAAATTTTAATAATTTAAAAATTTAAATACTCAATTTTAAAAATTTAATTATTAAAACTTTAAATTTTAAAATTTAAAAATTTAAAAATTTAAATACTAAATATTAAAAATTTAATTATTAAAACTTTAAATTTTAAAATTTAAAAATTTAAATTTTAAAATTTAAAAATTTAAATTTTAAAATTTAAAAATTTAAACACTAAATTTAAAAAATTTAATTATAAAAACTTAATTTTAAAAATTTAAATATTAAAACTTTAAATTTTAAAATTTAAAAATTTAAATACTAAATTTTAAACATTTAATTATTAAAACGTTAAATTTTAAAATTTAAAAATTTAAATTTTAAAATTTAAAAATTTAAATTTTAAAATTTAAAAATTTAAATTTGAATATTTAAAAATTTAAATTTAAAAATTTAAAAATTTAAATACTAAATTTCAAAAATTTAATTATTAAAACTTTAAATTTTAAAATTTAAAAATTTAAAAATTTAAATACTAAATTTTAAAAATTTATTTATTAAAATTTTAAATTTTAAAATTTAAAAACTTAAATACTAAATTTTAAAAATTTAATTATTAAAACTTTAACTTTTAAAATTTAAAAATTTAAATACTAAATTTTAAAAATTTAATTATTAAAATTTTAAATTTTAAAATTTAAAAATTTAAATATTAAATTTTAAAAATTTGAATATTAAAACTTTAAATTTTAAAATTTAAAAATTTAAATACTAAATTTTAAAAATTTAATTATTAAAACGTTAAATATTAAAATTTAAAAATTTAAATTTTAAAATTTAAAAATTTAAATTTTAAAATTTAAAAATTTAAATTTTAAAATTTAAAAATTTAAATACTAAATTTTAATAATTTAAAAATATAAATACTCAATTTTAAAAATTTAATTATTAAAACTTTAAATTTAAAAATTTAAAAATTTAAATTTTAAAATTTAAAAATTTAAAAATTTAAATACTAAATTTTAAAAATTTAATTATTAAAACTTTAAATTTTAAAATTTAAAAATTTAAATACTAAATTTTAAAAATTTAAATATTAAAACTTTAAATTTTAAAATTTAAAAATTTAAATACTAAATTTTAAACATTTAATTATTAAAACGTTAAATTTTAAAATTTAAAAATTTAAATTTTAAAATTTAAAAATTTAAATTTTAAAATTTAAAAATTTAAATTTTAAAATTTAAAAATTTAAATACTAAATTTTAAAAATTTAAATTCAAAACTTTAAATTTTAAAATTTAAAAATTTAAATACTAAATTTTAATAATTTAAAAATTTAAATACTCAATTTTAAAAATTTAATTATTAAAACTTTAAATTTTAAAATTTAAAAATTTAAAAATTTAAATACTAAATATTAAAAATTTAATTATTAAAACTTTAAATTTTAAAATTTAAATTTTTAAATTTTAAAATTTAAATTTTTAAATTTTAAAATTTAAATTTTTAAATTTTAATATTTAACGTTTTAATAATTAAATTTTTAAAATTTAGTATTTAAATTTTTAAATTTTAAAATTTAAAGTTTTAATATTAAATTTTAAAAATTTGAATATTAAAACTTTAAATTTTAAAATTTAAAAATTTAAATACTAAATTTTAAAAATTTAATTATTAAAACGTTAAATATTAAAATTTAAAAATTTAAATTTTAAAATTTAAAAATTTAAATTTTAAAATTTAAAAATTTAAATTTTAAAATTTAAAAATTTAAATACTAAATTTTAATAATTTAAAAATATAAATACTCAATTTTAAAAATTTAATTATTAAAACTTTAAATTTAAAAATTTAAAAATTTAAATTTTAAAATTTAAAAATTTAAAAATTTAAATACTAAATTTTAAAAATTTAATTATTAAAACTTTAAATTTTAAAATTTAAAAATTTAAATACTAAATTTTAAAAATTTAAATATTAAAACTTTAAATTTTAAAATTTAAAAATTTAAATACTAAATTTTAAACATTTAATTATTAAAACGTTAAATTTTAAAATTTAAAAATTTAAATTTTAAAATTTAAAAATTTAAATTTTAAAATTTAAAAATTTAAATTTTAAAATTTAAAAATTTAAATACTAAATTTTAAAAATTTAAATTCAAAACTTTAAATTTCAAAATTTAAAAATTTAAATACTAAATTTTAATAATTTAAAAATTTAAATACTCAATTTTAAAAATTTAATTATTAAAACTTTAAATTTTAAAATTTAAAAATTTAAAAATTTAAATACTAAATATTAAAAATTTAATTATTAAAACTTTAAATTTTAAAATTTAAAAATTTAAATTTTAAAATTTAAAAATTTAAATTTTAAAATTTAAAAATTTATATACTAAATTTAAAAAATTTAATTATAAAAACTTTAAATTTTAAAATTTAAAAATTTAAAAATTTAAATATTAAAACTTTAAATTTTAAAATTTAAAAATTTAAATACTAAATTTTAAACATTTAATTATTAAAACGTTAAATTTTAAAATTTAAAAATTTAAATTTTAAAATTTAAAAATTTAAATTTTAAAATTTAAAAATTTAAATTTTAAAATTTAAAAATTTAAAAAATTAAAAATTTAAATACTAAATATTAAAAATTTAATTATTAAAACTTTAAATTTTAAAATTTAAAAATTTAAATTTTAAAATTTAAAAATTTAAATTTTAAAATTTAAAAATTTAAATTTTAAAATTTAAAAATTTAAATTTGAATATTTAAAAATTTAAATTTAAAAATTTAAAAATTTAAATACTAAATTTTAAAAATTTTATTATTAAAACTTTAAATTTTAAAATTTAAAAATTTAAAAATTTAAATACTAAATTTTAAAATTTTATTTATTAAAATTTTAAATTTTAAAATTTAAAAATTTAAATACTAAATTTTAAAAATTTAATTATTAAAACTTTAACTTTTAAAATTTAAAAATTTAAATACTAAATTTTAAAAATTTAATTATTAAAACTTTAAATTTTAAAATTTAAAAATTTAAATATTAAATTTTAAAAATTTGAATATTAAAACTTTAAATTTTAAAATTTAAAAATTTAAATACTAAATTTTAAAAATTTAATTATTAAAACGTTAAATATTAAAATTTAAAAATTTAAATTTTAAAATTTAAAAATTTAAATACTAAATTTTAATAATTTAAAAATATAAATACTCAATTTTAAAAATTTAATTATTAAAACTTTAAATTTAAAAATTTAAAAATTTAAATTTTAAAATTTAAAAATTTAAAAATTTAAATACTAAATTTTAAAAATTTAATTATTAAAACTTTAAATTTTAAAATTTAAAAATTTAAATACTAAATTTTAAAAATTTAAATATTAAAACTTTAAATTTTAAAATTTAAAAATTTAAATACTAAATTTTAAACATTTAATTATTAAAACGTTAAATTTTAAAATTTAAAAATTTAAATTTTAAAATTTAAAAATTTAAATTTTAAAATTTAAAAATTTAAATTTTAAAATTTAAAAATATAAATTTTAAAATTTAAAAATTTAAATACTAAATTTTAAAAATTTAAATTCAAAACTTTAAATTTTAAAATTTAAAAATTTAAATACTAAATTTTAATAATTTAAAAATTTAAATACTCAATTTTAAAAATTTAATTATTAAAACTTTAAATTTTAAAATTTAAAAATTTAAAAATTTAAATACTAAATATTAAAAATTTAATTATTAAAACTTTAAATTTTAAAATTTAAAAATTTAAATTTTAAAATTTAAAAATTTAAATTTTAAAATTTAAAAATTTAAATACTAAATTTAAAAAAATTAATTATAAAAACTTTAAATTTTAAAATTTAAAAATTTAAAAATTTAAATATTAAAACTTTAAATTTTAAAATTTAAAAATTTAAATACTAAATTTTAAACATTTAATTATTAAAACGTTAAATTTTAAAATTTAAAAATTTAAATTTTAAAATTTAAAAATTTAAATTTTAAAATTTAAAAATTTAAATTTTAAAATTTAAAAATTTAAATTTTAAAATTTAAAAATTTAAATTTTAAAATTTAAAAATTTAAATTTGAATATTTAAAAATTTAAATTTTAAAATTTAAAAATTTAAATACTAAATTTTAAAAATTTAATTATTAAAACTTTAAATTTTAAAATTTAAAAATTTAAAAATTTAAATACTAAATTTTAAAAATTTATTTATTAAAATTTTAAATTTTAAAATTTAAAAATTTAAATACTAAATTTTAAAAATTTAATTATAAAAACTTTAAATTTTAAAATTTAAAAATTTAAAAATTTAAATACTAAATATTAAAAATTTAATTATTAAAACTTTAAATTTTAAAATTTAAAAATTTAAATTTTAAAATTTAAAAATTTAAATTTTAAAATTTAAAAATTTAAATACTAAATTTAAAAAATTTAATTATAAAAACTTTAAATTTTAAAATTTAAAAATTTAAAAATTTAAATATTAAAACTTTAAATTTTAAAATTTAAAAATTTAAATACTAAATTTTAAACATTTAATTATAAAAACTTTAAATTTTAAAATTTAAAAATTTAAAAATTTAAATACTAAATATTAAAAATTTAATTATTAAAACGTTAAATATTAAAATTTAAAAATTTAAATTTTAAAATTTAAAAATTTAAATACTAAATTTTAATAATTTAAAAATATAAATACTCAATTTTAAAAATTTAATTATTAAAACTTTAAATTTAAAAATTTAAAAATTTAAATTTTAAAATTTAAAAATTTAAAAATTTAAATACTAAATTTTAAAAATTTAATTATTAAAACTTTAAATTTTAAAATTTAAAAATTTAAATACTAAATTTTAAAAATTTAAATATTAAAACTTTAAATTTTAAAATTTAAAAATTTAAATACTAAATTTTAAACATTTAATTATTAAAACGTTAAATTTTAAAATTTAAAAATTTAAATTTTAAAATTTAAAAATTTAAATTTTAAAATTTAAAAATATAAATTTTAAAATTTAAAAATTTAAATACTAAATTTTAAAAATTTAAATTCAAAACTTTAAATTTTAAAATTTAAAAATTTAAATACTAAATTTTAATAATTTAAAAATTTAAATACTCAATTTTAAAAATTTAATTATTAAAACTTTAAATTTTAAAATTTAAAAATTTAAAAATTTAAATACTAAATATTAAAAATTTAATTATTAAAACTTTAAATTTTAAAATTTAAAAATTTAAATTTTAAAATTTAAAAATTTAAATTTTAAAATTTAAAAATTTAAATACTAAATTTAAAAAATTTAATTATAAAAACTTTAAATTTTAAAATTTAAAAATTTAAAAATTTAAATATTAAAACTTTAAATTTTAAAATTTAAAAATTTAAATACTAAATTTTAAACATTTAATTATTAAAACGTTAAATTTTAAAATTTAAAAATTTAAATTTTAAAATTTAAAAATTTAAATTTTAAAATTTAAAAATTTAAATTTTAAAATTTAAAAATTTAAATTTTAAAATTTAAAAATTTAAATTTTAAAATTTAAAAATTTAAATTTGAATATTTAAAAATTTAAATTTTAAAATTTAAAAATTTAAATACTAAATTTTAAAAATTTAATTATTAAAACTTTAAATTTTAAAATTTAAAAATTTAAAAATTTAAATACTAAATTTTAAAAATTTATTTATTAAAATTTTAAATTTTAAAATTTAAAAATTTAAATACTAAATTTTAAAAATTTAATTATAAAAACTTTAAATTTTAAAATTTAAAAATTTAAAAATTTAAATACTAAATATTAAAAATTTAATTATTAAAACTTTAAATTTTAAAATTTAAAAATTTAAATTTTAAAATTTAAAAATTTAAATTTTAAAATTTAAAAATTTAAATTTTAAAATTTAAAAATTTAAATTTGAATATTTAAAAATTTAAATTTAAAAATTTAAAAATTTAAATACTAAATTTTAAAAATTTAATTATTAAAACTTTAACTTTTAAAATTTAAAAATTTAAATACTAAATTTTAAAAATTTAATTATTAAAACTTTAAATTTTAAAATTTAAAAATTTAAATATTAAATTTTAAAAATTTGAATATTAAAACTTTAAATTTTAAAATTTAAAAATTTAAATACTAAATTTTAAAAATTTAATTATTAAAACGTTAAATATTAAAATTTAAAAATTTAAATTTTAAAATTTAAAAATTTAAATACTAAATTTTAATAATTTAAAAATATAAATACTCAATTTTAAAAATTTAATTATTAAAACTTTAAATTTAAAAATTTAAAAATTTAAATTTTAAAATTTAAAAATTTAAAAATTTAAATACTAAATTTTAAAAATTTAATTATTAAAACCTTAAATTTTAAAATTTAAAAATTTAAATACTAAATTTTAAAAATTTAAATATTAAAACTTTAAATTTTAAAATTTAAAAATTTAAATACCAAATTTTAAACTTTTAATTATTAAAACGTTAAATTTTAAAATTTAAAAATTTAAATTTTAAAATTTAAAAATTTAAATTTTAAAATTTAAAAATTTAAATACTAAATTTTAAAAATTTAATTTCAAAACTTTAAATTTTAAAATTTAAAAATTTAAATACTAAATTTTAATAATTTAAAAATTTAAATACTCAATTTTAAAAATTTAATTATTAAAACTTTAAATTTTAAAATTTAAAAATTTAAAAATTTAAATACTAAATATTAAAAATTTAATTATTAAAACTTTAAATTTTAAAATTTAAAAATTTAAATTTTAAAATTTAAAAATTTAAATTTTAAAATTTAAAAATTTAAATACTAAATTTAAAAAATTTAATTATAAAAACTTTAAATTTTAAAATTTAAAAATTTAAAAATTTAAATATTAAAACTTTAAATTTTAAAATTTAAAAATTTAAATACTAAATTTTAAACATTTAATTATTAAAACGTTAAATTTTAAAATTTAAAAATTTAAATTTTAAAATTTAAAAATTTAAATTTTAAAATTTAAAAATTTAAATTTGAATATTTAAAAATTTAAATTTTAAAATTTAAAAATTTAAATACTAAATTTTAAAAATTTAATTATTAAAACTTTAAATTTTAAAATTTAAAAATTTAAAAATTTAAATACTAAATTTTAAAAATTTATTTATTAAAATTTTAAATTTTAAAATTTAAAAATTTAAATACTAAATTTTAAAAATTTAATTATTAAAACTTTAAATTATAAAATTTAAAAATTTAAAAATTTAAATACTAAATATTAAAAATTTAATTATTAAAACTTTAAATTTTAAAATTTAAAAATTTAAATTTTAAAATTTAAAAATTTAAATTTTAAAATTTAAAAATTTAAATTTTAAAATTTAAAAATTTAAATACTAAATTTTAAAAATTTAAATATTAAAACTTTAAATTTTAAAATTTAAAAATTTAAATACTAAATTTTAAACATTTAATTATTAAAACGTTAAATTTTAAAATTTAAAAATTTAAATTTTAAAATTTAAAAATTTAAATTTTAAAATTTAAAAATTTAAATTTTAAAATTTAAAAATTTAAATACTAAATTTTAAAAATTTAAATTCAAAACTTTAAATTTTAAAATTTAAAAATTTAAATACTAAATTTTAATAATTTAAAAATTTAAATACTCAATTTTAAAAATTTAATTATTAAAACTTTAAATTTTAAAATTTAAAAATTTAAAAATTTAAATACTAAATATTAAAAATTTAATTATTAAAACTTTAAAATTTAAAATTTAAAAATTTAAATTTTAAAATTTAAAAATTTAAATTTTAAAATTTAAAAATTTAAATTTTAAAATTTAAAAATTTAAATACTAAATTTAAAAAATTTAATTATAAAAACTTTAAATTTTAAAATTTAAAAATTTAAAAATTTAAATATTAAAACTTTAAATTTTAAAATTTAAAAATTTAAATACTAAATTTTAAACATTTAATTATTAAAACGTTAAATTTTAAAATTTAAAAATTTAAATTTTAAAATTTAAAAATTTAAATTTTAAAATTTAAAAATTTAAATTTTAAAATTTAAAAATTTAAAAAATTAAAAATTTAAATACTAAATATTAAAAATTTAATTATTAAAACTTTAAATTTTAAAATTTAAAAATTTAAATTTTAAAATTTAAAAATTTAAATTTTAAAATTTAAAAATTTAAATTTTAAAATTTAAAAATTTAAATTTGAATATTTAAAAATTTAAATTTAAAAATTTAAAAATTTAAATACTAAATTTTAAAAATTTTATTATTAAAACTTTAAATTTTAAAATTTAAAAATTTAAAAATTTAAATACTAAATTTTAAAATTTTATTTATTAAAATTTTAAATTTTAAAATTTAAAAATTTAAATACTAAATTTTAAAAATTTAATTATTAAAACTTTAACTTTTAAAATTTAAAAATTTAAATACTAAATTTTAAAAATTTAATTATTAAAACTTTAAATTTTAAAATTTAAAAATTTAAATATTAAATTTTAAAAATTTGAATATTAAAACTTTAAATTTTAAAATTTAAAAATTTAAATACTAAATTTTAAAAATTTAATTATTAAAACGTTAAATATTAAAATTTAAAAATTTAAATTTTAAAATTTAAAAATTTAAATTTTAAAATTTAAAAATTTAAATTTTAAAATTTAAAAATTTAAATACTAAATTTTAATAATTTAAAAATATAAATACTCAATTTTAAAAATTTAATTATTAAAACTTTAAATTTAAAAATTTAAAAATTTAAATTTTAAAATTTAAAAATTTAAAAATTTAAATACTAAATTTTAAAAATTTAATTATTAAAACTTTAAATTTTAAAATTTAAAAATTTAAATACTAAATTTTAAAAATTTAAATATTAAAACTTTAAATTTTAAAATTTAAAAATTTAAATACTAAATTTTAAACATTTAATTATTAAAACGTTAAATTTTAAAATTTAAAAATTTAAATTTTAAAATTTAAAAATTTAAATTTTAAAATTTAAAAATATAAATTTTAAAATTTAAAAATTTAAATACTAAATTTTAAAAATTTAAATTCAAAACTTTAAATTTTAAAATTTAAAAATTTAAATACTAAATTTTAATAATTTAAAAATTTAAATACTCAATTTTAAAAATTTAATTATTAAAACTTTAAATTTTAAAATTTAAAAATTTAAAAATTTAAATACTAAATATTAAAAATTTAATTATTAAAACTTTAAATTTTAAAATTTAAAAATTTAAATTTTAAAATTTAAAAATTTAAATTTTAAAATTTAAAAATTTAAATACTAAATTTAAAAAATTTAATTATAAAAACTTTAAATTTTAAAATTTAAAAATTTAAAAATTTAAATATTAAAACTTTAAATTTTAAAATTTAAAAATTTAAATACTAAATTTTAAACATTTAATTATTAAAACGTTAAATTTTAAAATTTAAAAATTTAAATTTTAAAATTTAAAAATTTAAATTTTAAAATTTAAAAATTTAAATTTTAAAATTTAAAAATTTAAATTTTAAAATTTAAAAATTTAAATTTTAAAATTTAAAAATTTAAATTTGAATATTTAAAAATTTAAATTTTAAAATTTAAAAATTTAAATACTAAATTTTAAAAATTTAATTATTAAAACTTTAAATTTTAAAATTTAAAAATTTAAAAATTTAAATACTAAATTTTAAAAATTTATTTATTAAAATTTTAAATTTTAAAATTTAAAAATTTAAATACTAAATTTTAAAAATTTAATTATAAAAACTTTAAATTTTAAAATTTAAAAATTTAAAAATTTAAATACTAAATATTAAAAATTTAATTATTAAAACTTTAAATTTTAAAATTTAAAAATTTAAATTTTAAAATTTAAAAATTTAAATTTTAAAATTTAAAAATTTAAATTTTAAAATTTAAAAATTTAAATTTGAATATTTAAAAATTTAAATTTAAAAATTTAAAAATTTAAATACTAAATTTTAAAAATTTAATTATTAAAACTTTAACTTTTAAAATTTAAAAATTTAAATACTAAATTTTAAAAATTTAATTATTAAAACTTTAAATTTTAAAATTTAAAAATTTAAATATTAAATTTTAAAAATTTGAATATTAAAACTTTAAATTTTAAAATTTAAAAATTTAAATACTAAATTTTAAAAATTTAATTATTAAAACGTTAAATATTAAAATTTAAAAATTTAAATTTTAAAATTTAAAAATTTAAATTTTAAAATTTAAAAATTTAAATTTTAAAATTTAAAAATTTAAATACTAAATTTTAATAATTTAAAAATATAAATACTCAATTTTTAAAATTTAATTATTAAAACTTTAAATTTAAAAATTTAAAAATTTAAATTTTAAAATTTAAAAATTTAAAAATTTAAATACTAAATTTTAAAAATTTAATTATTAAAACCTTAAATTTTAAAATTTAAAAATTTAAATACTAAATTTTAAAAATTTAAATATTAAAACTTTAAATTTTAAAATTTAAAAATTTAAATACCAAATTTTAAACTTTTAATTATTAAAACGTTAAATTTTAAAATTTAAAAATTTAAATTTTAAAATTTAAAAATTTAAATTTTAAAATTTAAAAATTTAAATACTAAATTTTAAAAATTTAATTTCAAAACTTTAAATTTTAAAATTTAAAAATTTAAATACTAAATTTTAATAATTTAAAAATTTAAATACTCAATTTTAAAAATTTAATTATTAAAACTTTAAATTTTAAAATTTAAAAATTTAAAAATTTAAATACTAAATATTAAAAATTTAATTATTAAAACTTTAAATTTTAAAATTTAAAAATTTAAATTTTAAAATTTAAAAATTTAAATTTTAAAATTTAAAAATTTAAATACTAAATTTAAAAAATTTAATAATAAAAACTTTAAATTTTAAAATTTAAAAATTTAAAAATTTAAATATTAAAACTTTAAATTTTAAAATTTAAAAATTTAAATACTAAATTTTAAACATTTAATTATTAAAACGTTAAATTTTAAAATTTAAAAATTTAAATTTTAAAATTTAAAAATTTAAATTTTAAAATTTAAAAATTTAAATTTGAATATTTAAAAATTTAAATTTTAAAATTTAAAAATTTAAATACTAAATTTTAAAAATTTAATTATTAAAACTTTAAATTTTAAAATTTAAAAATTTAAAAATTTAAATACTAAATTTTAAAAATTTATTTATTAAAATTTTAAATTTTAAAATTTAAAAATTTAAATACTAAATTTTAAAAATTTAATTATTAAAACTTTAAATTATAAAATTTAAAAATTTAAAAATTTAAATACTAAATATTAAAAATTTAATTATTAAAACTTTAAATTTTAAAATTTAAAAATTTAAATTTTAAAATTTAAAAATTTAAATTTTAAAATTTAAAAATTTAAATACTAAATTTAAAAAATTTAATTATAAAAACTTTAAATTTTAAAATTTAAAAATTTAAAAATTTAAATACTAAATTTTAAAAATTTAATTATTAAAATTTTAAATTTTAAAATTTAAAAATTTAAAAATTTAAATACTAAATTTTAAAAATTTATTTATTAAAATTTTAAATTTTAAAATTTAAAAATTTAAATACTAAATTTTAAAAATTTAATTATTAAAATTTTAAATTTTAAAATTTAAAAATTTAAAAATTTAAATACAAAATATTAAAAATTTAATTATTAAAACTTTAAATTTTAAAATTTAAAAATTTAAATTTTAAAATTTAAAAATTTAAATTTTAAAATTTAAAAATTTAAATTTTAAAATTTAAAAATTTAAATTTTAAAATTTAAAAATTTAAATACTAAATTTAAAAAATTTAATTATAAAAACTTTAAATTTTAAAATTTAAAAATTTAAAAATTTAAATACTAAATTTTAAAAATTTAATTATTAAAACTTTAAATTTTAAAATTTAAAAATTTAAAAATTTAAATACTAAATTTTAAAAATTTATTTATTAAAATTTTAAATTTTAAAATTTAAAAATTTAAATACTAAATTTTAAAAATTTAATTATTAAAACTTTAAATTTTAAAATTTAAAAATTTAAAAATTTAAATACAAAATATTAAAAATTTAATTATTAAAACTTTAAATTTTAAAATTTAAAAATTTAAATTTTAAAATTTAAAAATTTAAATTTTAAAATTTAAAAATTTAAATACTAAATTTAAAAAATTTAATTATAAAAACTTTAAATTTTAAAATTTAAAAATTTAAAAATTTAAATACTAAATTTTAAAAATTTAATTATTAAAACTTTAAATTTTAAAATTTAAAAATTTAAATACTAAATTTTAAAAATTTAAATATTAAAACTTTAAATTTTAAAATTTAAAAATTTAAATATTAAATTTTAAAAATTTGAATATTAAAAGTTTAAATTTTAAAATTTAAAAATTTAAATACTAAATTTTTAAAATTGAATTATTAAAATTTTAAATTTTAAAATTTAAATTTTAAAATTTAAAAATTTAAATTTGAATATCTAAAAATTTAAATTTTAAAATTTAAAAATTTAAATACTAAATTTTAAAAATTTAATTATTAAAACTTTAAATTTTAAAATTTAAAAATTTAAAAATTTAAATACTAAATTTTAAATTATTTATTAAAATTTTAAATATTAAAATTTAAAAATTTAAATACTAAATTTTAAAAATTTAATTATTAAAACTTTAAATTTTAAAATTTAAAAATTTAAACACTAAATTTTAAAAATTTGAATATTAAAACTTTAAATTTTAAAATTTAAAAATTTAAATTTTAAAATTTATAAATTTAAATTTTAAAATTTAAAAATTTAAATTTTAAAATTTAAAAATTTAAATACTAAATTTTAAAAATTTAATTTCAAAACTTTAAATTTTAAAATTTAAAAATTTAAATACTAAACTTTAAAAATTTAATTATTAAAACTTTAAATTATAAAATTTTAAATTTTAAATGCTAAATTTTAAAAATTTAATTATTAAAACGTTAAATTTTAAAATTTAAAAATTTAAATTTTAAAATTTAAAAATTTAAATTTTAAAATTTAAAAATTTAAATTTTAAAATTTAAAAATTTAAATTTTAAAATTTAAAATTTTAAATATGAATATTTAAAAATTTAAATTTTAAAATTTAAAAATTTAAATACTAAATTTTAAAAATTTAATTATTAAAACTTTAAATTTTAAAATTTAAAAATTTAAAAATTTAAATACTAAATTTTAAAAATTTATTTATTAAAATTTTAAATTTTAAAATTTAAAAATTTAAATACTAAATTTTAAAAATTTAATTATTAAAACTTTAAATTTTAAAATTTAAAAATTTAAAAATTTAAATACTAAATATTAAAAATTTAATTATTAAAACTTTAAATTTTAAAATTTAAAAATTTAAATTTTAAAATTTAAAAATTTAAATTTTAAAATTTAAAAATTTAAATTTTAAAATTTAAAAATTTAAATTTGAATATTTAAAAATTTAAATTTAAAAATTTAAAAATTTAAATACTAAATTTTAAAAATTTAATTATTAAAACTTTAAATTTTAAAATTTAAAAATTTAAATACTAAATTTTAAAATTTTATTTATTAAAATTTTAAATTTTAAAATTTAAAAATTTAAATACTAAATTTTAAAAATTTAATTATTAAAACTTTAACTTTTAAAATTTAAAAATTTAAATACTAAATTTTAAAAATTTAATTATTAAAACTTTAAATTTTAAAATTTAAAAATTTAAATATTAAATTTTAAAAATTTGAATATTAAAACTTTAAATTTTAAAATTTAAAAATTTAAATACTAAATTTTAAAAATTTAATTATTAAAACGTTAAATATTAAAATTTAAAAATTTAAATTTTAAAATTTAAAAATTTAAATTTTAAAATTTAAAAATTTAAATTTTAAAATTTAAAAATTTAAATACTAAATTTTAATAATTTAAAAATATAAATACTCAATTTTAAAAATTTAATTATTAAAACTTTAAATTTAAAAATTTAAAAATTTAAAAATTTAAATACTAAATTTTAAAAATTTAATTATTAAAACTTTAAATTTTAAAATTTAAAAATTTAAATACTAAATTTTAAAAATTTAAATATTAAAACTTTAAATTTTAAAATTTAAAAATTTAAATACTAAATTTTAAACTTTTAATTATTAAAACGTTAAATTTTAAAATTTAAAAATTTAAATTTTAAAATTTAAAAATTTAAATTTTAAAATTTAAAAATTTAAATACTAAATTTTAAAATTTTAATTTCAAAACTTTAAATTTTAAAATTTAAAAATTTAAATACTAAATTTTAATAATTTAAAAATTTAAATACTCAATTTTAAAAATTTAATTATTAAAACTTTAAATTTTAAAATTTAAAAATTTAAATTTTAAAATTTAAAAATTTAAATACTAAATTTAAAAAATTTAATTATAAAAACTTTAAATTTTAAAATTTAAAAATTTAAAAATTTAAATATTAAAAATTTAAATTTTAAAATTTAAAAATTTAAATTTTAAAATTTAAAAATTTAAATTTGAATATTTAAAAATTTAAATTTTAAAATTTAAAAATTTAAATACTAAATTTTAAAAATTTAATTATTAAAACTTTAAATTTTAAAATTTAAAAATTTAAAAATTTAAATACTAAATTTTAAAAATTTATTTATTAAAATTTTAAATTTTAAAATTTAAAAATTTAAATACTAAATTTTAAAAATCTAATTATTAAAACTTTAAATTTTAAAATTTAAAAATTTAAAAATTTAAATACTAAATATTAAAAATTTAATTATTAAAACTTTAAATTTTAAAATTTAAAAATTTAAATTTTAAAATTTAAAAATTTAAATTTTAAAATTTAAAAATTTAAATTTTAAAATTTAAAAATTTAAATTTGAATATTTAAAAATTTAAATTTAAAAATTTAAAAATTTAAATACTAAATTTTAAAAATTTAATTATTAAAACTTTAAATTTTAAAATTTAAAAATTTAAATACTAAATTTTAAAATTTTATTTATTAAAATTTTAAATTTTAAAATTTAAAAATTTAAATACTAAATTTTAAAAATTTAATTATTAAAACTTTAACTTTTAAAATTTAAAAATTTAAATACTAAATTTTAAAAATTTAATTATTAAAACGTTAAATATTAAAATTTAAAAATTTAAATTTTAAAATTTAAAAATTTAAATTTTAAAATTTAAAAATTTAAATTTTAAAATTTAAAAATTTAAATACTAAATTTTAATAATTTAAAAATATAAATACTCAATTTTAAAAATTTAATTATTAAAACTTTAAATTTAAAAATTTAAAAATTTAAATTTTAAAATTTAAAAATTTAAAAATTTAAATACTAAATTTTAAAAATTTAATTATTAAAACTTTAAATTTTAAAATTTAAAAATTTAAATACTAAATTTTAAAAATTTAAATATTAAAACTTTAAATTTTAAAATTTAAAAATTTAAATACTAAATTTTAAACTTTTAATTATTAAAACGTTAAATTTTAAAATTTAAAAATTTAAATTTTAAAATTTAAAAATTTAAATTTTAAAATTTAAAAATTTAAATACTAAATTTTAAAATTTTAATTTCAAAACTTTAAATTTTAAAATTTAAAAATTTAAATACTAAATTTTAATAATTTAAAAATTTAAATACTCAATTTTAAAAATTTAATTATTAAAACTTTAAATTTTAAAATTTAAAAATTTAAATTTTAAAATTTAAAAATTTAAATACTAAATTTAAAAAATTTAATTATAAAAACTTTAAATTTTAAAATTTAAAAATTTAAAAATTTAAATATTAAAAATTTAAATTTTAAAATTTAAAAATTTAAATTTTAAAATTTAAAAATTTAAATTTGAATATTTAAAAATTTAAATTTTAAAATTTAAAAATTTAAATACTAAATTTTAAAAATTTAATTATTAAAACTTTAAATTTTAAAATTTAAAAATTTAAAAATTTAAATACTAAATTTTAAAAATTTATTTATTAAAATTTTAAATTTTAAAATTTAAAAATTTAAATACTAAATTTTAAAAATCTAATTATTAAAACTTTAAATTTTAAAATTTAAAAATTTAAAAATTTAAATACTAAATATTAAAAATTTAATTATTAAAACTTTAAATTTTAAAATTTAAAAATTTAAATTTTAAAATTTAAAAATTTAAATTTTAAAATTTAAAAATTTAAATTTTAAAATTTAAAAATTTAAATTTGAATATTTAAAAATTTAAATTTAAAAATTTAAAAATTTAAATACTAAATTTTAAAAATTTAATTATTAAAACTTTAAATTTTAAAATTTAAAAATTTAAATACTAAATTTTAAAATTTTATTTATTAAAATTTTAAATTTTAAAATTTAAAAATTTAAATACTAAATTTTAAAAATTTAATTATTAAAACTTTAACTTTTAAAATTTAAAAATTTAAATACTAAATTTTAAAAATTTAATTATTAAAACTTTAAATTTTAAAATTTAAAAATTTAAATATTAAATTTTAAAAATTTGAATATTAAAACTTTAAATTTTAAAATTTAAAAATTTAAATACTAAATTTTAAAAATTTAATTATTAAAACGTTAAATATTAAAATTTAAAAATTTAAATTTTAAAATTTAAAAATTTAAATTTTAAAATTTAAAAATTTAAATTTTAAAATTTAAAAATTTAAATACTAAATTTTAATAATTTAAAAATATAAATACTCAAGTTTAAAAATTTAATTATTAAAACTTTAAATTTAAAAATTTAAAAATTTAAATTTTAAAATTTAAAAATTTAAAAATTTAAATACTAAATTTTAAAAATTTAATTATTAAAACTTTAAATTTTAAAATTTAAAAATTTAAATACTAAATTTTAAAAATTTAAATATTAAAACTTTAAATTTTAAAATTTAAAAATTTAAATACTAAATTTTAAACTTTTAATTATTAAAACGTTAAATTTTAAAATTTAAAAATTTAAATTTTAAAATTTAAAAATTTAAATTTTAAAATTTAAAAATTTAAATACTAAATTTTAAAAATTTAATTTCAAAACTTTAAATTTTAAAATTTAAAAATTTAAATACTAAATTTTAATAATTTAAAAATTTAAATACTCAATTTTAAAAATTTAATTATTAAAACTTTAAATTTTAAAATTTAAAAATTTAAATTTTAAAATTTAAAAATTTAAATACTAAATTTAAAAAATTTAATTATAAAAACTTTAAATTTGAAAATTTAAAAATTTAAAAATTTAAATATTAAAAATTTAAATTTTAAAATTTAAAAATTTAAATTTTAAAATTTAAAAATTTAAATTTGAATATTTAAAAATTTAAATTTTAAAATTTAAAAATTTAAATACTAAATTTTAAAAATTTAATTATTAAAACTTTAAATTTTAAAATTTAAAAATTTAAAAATTTAAATACTAAATTTTAAAAATTTATTTATTAAAATTTTAAATTTTAAAATTTAAAAATTTAAATACTAAATTTTAAAAATTTAATTATTAAAACTTTAAATTTTAAAATTTAAAAATTTAAAAATTTAAATACTAAATATTAAAAATTTAATTATTAAAACTTTAAATTTTAAAATTTAAAAATTTAAATTTTAAAATTTAAAAATTTAAATTTTAAAATTTAAAAATTTAAATACTAAATTTAAAAAATTTAATTATAAAAACTTTAAATTTTAAAATTTAAAAATTTAAAAATTTAAATACTAAATTTTAAAAATTTAATTATTAAAACTTTAAATTTTAAAATTTAAAAATTTAAATACTAAATTTTAAAAATTTAAATATTAAAACTTTAAATTTTAAAATTTAAAAATTTAAATATTAAATTTTAAAAATTTGAATATTAAAACTTTAAATTTTAAAATTTAAAAATTTAAATACTAAATTTTTAAAATTGAATTATTAAAATTTTAAATTTTAAAATTTAAAAATTTAAATTTTAAAATTTAAAAATTTAAATTTTAAAATTTAAAAATTTAAATTTTAAAATTAAAAAATTTAAATTTTAAAATTTAAAAATTTAAATTTTAAAATTTAAAAATTTAAATTTGAATATTTAAAAATTTAAATTTTAAAATTTAAAAATTTAAATACTAAATTTTAAAAATTTAATTATTAAAACTTTAAATTTTAAAATTTAAAAATTTAAAAATATAAATACTAAATTTTAAATTATTTATTAAAATTTTAAATTTTAAAATTTAAAAATTTAAATACTAAATTTTAAAAATTTAATTATTAAAACTTTAACTTTTAAAATTTAAAAATTTAAATACTAAATTTTAAAAATTTAATTATTAAAACTTTAAATTTTAAAATTTAAAAATTTAAATACTAAATTTTAAATAAATTTGAATATTAAAACTTTAAATTTTAAAATTTAAAAATTTAAATTTTAAAATTTAAAAATTTAAATTTTAAAATTTAAAAATTTAAATTTTAAAATTTAAAAATTTAAATACTAAATTTTAAAAATTTAATTATTAAAACTTTAACTTTTAAAATTTAAAAATTTAAATACTAAATTTTAAAAATTTAATTATTAAAACTTTAAATTTTAAAATTTAAAAATTTAAATACTAAATTTTAAAAATTTGAATATTAAAACTTTAAATTTTAAAATTTAAAAATTTAAATTTTAAAATTTAAAAATTTAAATTTTAAAATTTAAAAATTTAAATACTAAATTTTAAAAATTTAATTTCAAAACTTTAAATTTTAAAATTTAAAAATATAAATTTTAAAATTTAAAAATTTAAATTTTAAAATTTAAAAATTTAAATTTTAAAATTTAAAAATTTAAATTTTAAAATTTAAAATTTTAAATTTGAATATTTAAAAATTTAAATTTTAAAATTTAAAAATTTAAATACTAAATTTTAAAAATTTAATTATTAAAACTTTAAATTTTAAAATTTAAAAATTTAAAAATTTAAATACTAAATTTTAAAAATTTATTTATTAAAATTTTAAATTTTAAAATTTAAAAATTTAAATACTAAATTTTAAAAATTTAATTATTAAAATTTTAAATTTTAAAATTTAAAAATTTAAATTTTAAAATTTAAAAATTTAAATTTTAAAATTTAAAAATTTAAATTTTAAAATTTAAAAATTTAAATTTGAATATTTAAAAATTTAAATTTAAAAATTTAAATACTAAATTTTAAAAATTTAATTATTAAAACTTTAAATTTTAAAATTTAAAAATTTAAAAATTTAAATACTAAATTTTAAAAATTTATTTATTAAAATTTTAAATTTTAAAATTTAAAAATTTAAATACTAAATTTTAAAAATTTAATTATTAAAACTTTAACTTTTAAAATTTAAAAATTTAAATACTAAATTTTAAAAATTTAATTATTAAAACTTTAAATTTTAAAATTTAAAAATTTAAATATTAAATTTTAAAAATTTGAATATTAAAACTTTAAATTTTAAAATTTAAAAATTTAAATACTAAATTTTAAAAATTTAATTATTAAAACGTTAAATATTAAAATTTAAAAATTTAAATTTTAAAATTTAAAAATTTAAATTTTAAAATTTAAAAATTTAAATTTTAAAATTTAAAAATTTAAATACTAAATTTTAATAATTTAAAAATATAAATACTCAATTTTAAAAATTTAATTATTAAAACTCTAAATTTAAAAATTTAAAAATTTAAATTTTAAAATTTAAAAATTTAAAAATTTAAATACTAAATTTTAAAAACTTAATTATTAAAACTTTAAATTTTAAAATTTAAAAATTTAAATACTAAATTTTAAAAATTTATATATTAAAACTTTAAATTTTAAAATTTAAAAATTTAAATACAAAATTTTAAACTTTTAATTATTAAAACGTTAAATTTTAAAATTTAAAAATTTAAATACTAAATTTTAAAAATTTAATTTCAAAACTTTAAATTTTAAAATTTAAAAATTTAAATACTAAATTTTAATAATTTAAAAATTTAAATACTCAATTTTAAAAATTTTATTATTAAAACTTTAAATTTTAAAATTTAAAAATTTAAAAATTTAAATACTAAATATTAAAAATTTAATTATTAAAACTTTAAATTTTAAAATTTAAAAATTTAAATTTTAAAATTTAAAAATTTAAATTTTAAAATTTAAAAATTTAAATACTAAATTTAAAAAATTTAATTATAAAAACTTTAAATTTTAAAATTTAAAAATTTAAAAATTTAAATATTAAAACTTTAAATTTTAAAATTTAAAAATTTAAATACTAAATTTTAAACATTTAATTATTAAAACGTTAAATTTTAAAATTTAAAAATTTAAATTTTAAAATTTAAAAATTTAAATTTTAAAATTTAAAAATTTAAATTTTAAAATTTAAAAATTTAAATTTTAAAATTTAAAAATTTAAATTTGAATATTTAAAAATTTAAATTTTAAAATTTAAAAATTTAAATACTAAATTTTAAAAATTTAATTATTAAAACTTTAAATTTTAAAATTTAAAAATTTAAAAATTTAAATACTAAATATTAAAAATTTAATTATTAAAACTTTAAATTTTAAAATTTAAAAATTTAAAAATGTAAATACTAAATTTAAAAAATTTAATTATAAAAACTTTAAATTTTAAAATTTAAAAATTTAAAAATTTAAATATTAAAACTTTAAATTTTAAAATTTAAAAATTTAAATACTAAATTTTAAAAATTTAATTATTAAAACTTTAACTTTTAAAATTTAAAAATTTAAATACTAAATTTTAAAAATTTAATTATTAAAACTTTAAATTTTAAAATTTAAAAATTTAAATACTAAATTTTAAAAATTTGAATATTAAAACTTTAAATTTTAATATTTAAAAATTTAAATCTTAAAATTTAAAAATTTAAATTTTATAATTTAAAAATTTAAATACTAAATTTTAAAAATTTAATTTCAAAGCTTTAAATTTTAAAATTTAAAAATTTAAATACTAAACTTTAAAAATTTAATTATTAAAACTTTAAATTATAAAATTTTAAATTTTAAATGCTAAATTTTAAAAATTTAATTATTAAAACGTTAAATTTTAAAATTTAAAAATTTAAATTTTAAAATTTAAAAATTTAAATTTTAAAATTTAAAAATTTAAATTTTAAAATTTAAAAATTTAAATTTTAAAATTTAAAATTTTAAATTTGAATATTTAAAAATTTAAATTTTAATATTTAAAAATTTAAATACTAAATTTTAAAAATTTAATTATTAAAACTTTAAATTTTAAAATTTAAAAATTTAAAAATTTAAATACTAAATTTTAAAAATTTATTTATTAAAATTTTAAATTTTAAAATTTAAAAATTTAAATACTAAATTTTAAAAATTTAATTATTAAAACTTTAAATTTTAAAATTTAAAAATTTAAAAATTTAAATACTAAATATTAAAAATTTAATTATTAAAACTTTAAATTTTAAAATTTAAAAATTTAAATTTTAAAATTTAAAAATTTAAATTTAAAATTTAAAAATTTAAATTTGAATATTTAAAAATTTAAATTTAAAAATTTAAAAATTTAAATACTAAATTTTAAAAATTTAATTATTAAAACTTTAAATTTTAAAATTTAAAAATTTAAAAATTTAAATACTAAATTTTAAAAATTTATTTATTAAAATTTTAAATTTTAAAATTTAAAAATTTAAATACTAAATTTTAAAAATTTAATTATTAAAACTTTAACTTTTAAAATTTAAAAATTTAAATACTAAATTTTAAAAATTTAATTATTAAAACTTTAAATTTTAAAATTTAAAAATTTAAATACTAAATTTTAATAATTTAAAAATTTAAATACTCAATTTTAAAAATTTAATTATTAAAACTTTAAATTTTAAAATTTAAAAATTTAAAAATTTAAATACTAAATATTAAAAATTTAATTATTAAAACTTTAAATTTTAAAATTTAAAAATTTAAATTTTAAAATTTAAAAATTTAAATTTTAAAATTTAAAAATTTAAATACTAAATTTAAAAAATTTAATTATAAAAACTTTAAATTTTAAAATTTAAAAATTTAAAAATTTAAATACTAAATTTTAAAAATTTAATTATTAAAACTTTAAATTTTAAAATTTAAAAATTTAAATACTAAATTTTAAAAATTTAAATATTAAAACTTTAAATTTTAAAATTTAAAAATTTAAAAATATAAATACTAAATATTAAAAATTTAATTATTAAAACTTTAAATTTTAAAATTTAAAAATTTAAATTTTAAAATTTAAAAATTTAAATTTTAAAATTTAAAAATTTAAATTTTAAAATACTAAATTTAAAAAATTTAATTATAAAAACTTTAAATTTTAAAATTTTAAAATTTAAAAATTTAAAAATTTAAATACTAAATTTTAAAAATTTAATTATTAAAACTTTAAATTTTAAAATTTAAAAATTTAAATTTTAAAATTTAAAAATTCAAATTTTAAAATTTAAAAATTTAAATACTAAATTTAAAAAATTTAATTATAAAAACTTTAAATTTTAAAATTTAAAAATTTAAAATTTTAAATACTAAATTTTAAAAATTTAATTATTAAAACTTTAAATTTTAAAATTTAAAAATTTAAATACTAAATTTTAAAAATTTAAATATTAAAACTTTAAATTTTAAAATTTAAAAATTTAAATATTAAGTTTTAAAAATTTGAATATTAAAACTTTAAATTTTAAAATTTAAAAATTTAAATACTAAATTTTTAAAATTGAATTATTAAAATTTTAAATTTTAAAATTTAAAAATTTAAATTTTAAAATTTAAAATTTTAAATTTTAAAATTTAAAAATTTAAATTTTAAAATTTAAAAATTTAAATTTGAATATTTAAAAATTTAAATTTTAAAATTTAAAAATTTAAATACTAAATTTTAAAAATTTAATTATTAAAACTTTAAATTTTAAAATTTAAAAATTTAAAAATTTAAATACTAAATTTTAAATTATTTATTAAAATTTTAAATTTTAAAATTTAAAAATTTAAATACTAAATTTTAAAAATTTAATTATTAAAACTTTAACTTTTAAAATTTAAAAATTTAAATACTAAATTTTAAAAATTTAATTATTAAAACTTTAAATTTTAAAATTTAAAAATTTAAATACTAAATTTTAATAATTTAAAAATTTAAATACTCAATTTTAAAAATTTAATTATTAAAACTTTAAATTTTAAAATTTAAAAATTTAAAAATTTAAATACTAAATATTAAAAATTTAATTATTAAAACTTTAAATTTTAAAATTTAAAAATTTAAATTTTAAAATTTAAAAATTTAAATTTTAAAATTTAAAAATTTAAATACTAAATTTAAAAAATTTAATTATAAAAACTTTAAATTTTAAAATTTAAAAATTTAAAAATTTAAATACTAAATTTTAAAAATTTAATTATTAAAACTTTAAATTTTAAAATTTAAAAATTTAAATACTAAATTTTAAAAATTTAAATATTAAAACTTTAAATTTTAAAATTTAAAAATTTAAAAATTTAAATACTAAATATTAAAAATTTAATTATTAAAACTTTAAATTTTAAAATTTAAAAATTTAAATTTTAAAATTTAAAAATTTAAATTTTAAAATTTAAAAATTTAAATTTTAAAATACTAAATTTAAAAAATTTAATTATAAAAACTTTAAATTTTAAAATTTTAAAATTTAAAAATTTAAAAATTTAAATACTAAATTTTAAAAATTTAATTATTAAAACTTTAAATTTTAAAATTTAAAAATTTAAATACTAAATTTTAAAAATTTAAATATTAAAACTTTAAATTTTAAAATTTAAAAATTTAAATACTAAATTTTAAACTTTTAATTATTAAAACGTTAAATTTTAAAATTTAAAAATTTAAATTTTAAAATTTAAAAATTTAAATTTTAAAATTTAAAAATTTAAATACTAAATTTTAAAAATTTAATTATTAAAACTTTAAATTTTAAAATTTAAAAATTTAAATACTAAATTTTAAAAATTTAAATATTAAAACTTTAAATTTTAAAATTTAAAAATTTAAATACTAAATTTTAAACTTTTAATTATTAAAACGTTAAATTTTAAAATTTAAAAATTTAAATTTTAAAATTTAAAAATTTAAATTTTAAAATTTAAAAATTTAAATACTAAATTTTAAAAATTTAATTTCAAAACTTTAAATTTTAAAATTTAAAAATTTAAATACTAAATTTTAATAATTTAAAAATTTAAATACTCAATTTTAAAAATTTAATTATTAAAACTTTAAATTTTAAAATTTAAAAATTTAAAAATTTAAATACTAAATATTAAAAATTTAATTATTAAAACTTTAAATTTTAAAATTTAAAAATTTAAATTTTAAAATTTAAAAATTTAAATACTAAATTTAAAAAATTTAATTATAAAAACTTTAAATTTTAAAATTTAAAAATTTAAATATTAAAACTTTAAATTTTAAAATTTAAAAATTTAAATACTAAATTTTAAACATTTAATTATTAAAACGTTAAATTTTAAAATTTAAAAATTTAAATTTTAAAATTTAAAAATTTAAATTTTAAAATTTAAAAATTTAAATTTTAAAATTTAAAAATTTAAATTTTAAAATTTAAAAATTTAAATTTTAAAATTTAAAAATTTAAATTTGAATATTTAAAAATTTAAATTTTAAAATTTAAAAATTTAAATACTAAATTTTAAAAATTTAATTATTAAAACTTTAAATTTTAAAATTTAAAAATTTAAAAATTTAAATACTAAATTTTAAAAATTTATTTATTAAAATTTTAAATTTTAAAATTTAAAAATTTAAATACTAAATTTTAAAAATTTAATTATTAAAACTTTAAATTTTAAAATTTAAAAATTTAAAAATTTAAATACTAAATATTAAAAATTTAATTATTAAAACTTTAAATTTTAAAATTTAAAAATTTAAATTTTAAAATTTAAAAATTTAAATTTTAAAATTTAAAAATTTAAATTTTAAAATACTAAATTTAAAAAATTTAATTATAAAAACTTTAAATTTTAAAATTTTAAAATTTAAAAATTTAAAAATTTAAATACTAAATTTTAAAAATTTAATTATTAAAACTTTAAATTTTAAAATTTAAAAATTTAAATACTAAATTTTAAAAATTTAAATATTAAAACTTTAAATTTTAAAATTTAAAAATTTAAATATTAAATTTTAAAAATTTGAATATTAAAACTTTAAATTTTAAAATTTAAAAATTTAAATACTAAATTTTTAAAATTGAATTATTAAAATTTTAAATTTTAAAATTTAAAAATTTAAATTTTAAAATTTAAAAATTTAAATTTTAAAATTTAAAAATTTAAATTTTAAAATTAAAAAATTTAAATTTTAAAATTTAAAAATTTAAATTTGAATATTTAAAAATTTAAATTTTAAAATTTAAAAATTTAAATACTAAATTTTAAAAATTTAATTATTAAAACTTTAAATTTTAAAATTTAAAAATTTAAAAATTTAAATACTAAATTTTAAATTATTTATTAAAATTTTAAATTTTAAAATTTAAAAATTTAAATACTAAATTTTAAAAATTTAATTATTAAAACTTTAACTTTTAAAATTTAAAAATTTAAATACTAAATTTTAAAAATTTAATTATTAAAACTTTAAATTTTAAAATTTAAAAATTTAAATACTAAATTTTAATAATTTAAAAATTTAAATACTCAATTTTAAAAATTTAATTATTAAAACTTTAAATTTTAAAATTTAAAAATTTAAAAATTTAAATACTAAATATTAAAAATTTAATTATTAAAACTTTAAATTTTAAAATTTAAAAATTTAAATTTTAAAATTTAAAAATTTAAATTTTAAAATTTAAAAATTTAAATACTAAATTTAAAAAATTTAATTATAAAAACTTTAAATTTTAAAATTTAAAAATTTAAAAATTTAAATACTAAATTTTAAAAATTTAATTATTAAAACTTTAAATTTTAAAATTTAAAAATTTAAATACTAAATTTTAAAAATTTAAATATTAAAACTTTAAGTTTTAAAATTTAAAAATTTAAAAATTTAAATACTAAATATTAAAAATTTAAAAATTTAAATTTTAAAATTTAAAAATTTAAATTTTAAAATACTAAATTTAAAAAATTTAATTATAAAAACTTTAAATTTTAAAATTTTAAAATTTAAAAATTTAAAAATTTAAATACTAAATTTTAAAAATTTAATTATTAAAACTTTAAATTTTAAAATTTAAAAATTTAAATACTAAATTTTAAAAATTTAAATATTAAAACTTTAAATTTTAAAATTTAAAAATTTAAATACTAAATTTTAAACTTTTAATTATTAAAACGTTAAATTTTAAAATTTAAAAATTTAAATTTTAAAATTTAAAAATTTAAATTTTAAAATTTAAAAATTTAAATACTAAATTTTAAAAAGTTAATTTCAAAACTTTAAATTTTAAAATTTAAAAATTTAAATACTAAATTTTAATAATTTAAATATTTAAATACTCAATTTTAAAAATTTAATTATTAAAACTTTAAATTTTAAAATTTAAAAATTTAAAAATTTAAATACTAAATATTAAAAATTTAATTATTAAAACTTTAATTTTTAAAATTTAAAAATTTAAATTTTAAAATTTAAAAATTTAAATTTTAAAATTTAAAAATTTAAATACTAAATTTAAAAAATTTAATTATACAAACTTTAAATTTTAAAATTTAAAAATTTAAAAATTTAAATATTAAAACTTTAAATTTTAAAATTTAAAAATTTAAATACTAAATTTTAAACATTTAATTATTAAAACGTTAAATTTTAAAATTTAAAAATTTAAATTTTAAAATTTAAAAATTTAAATACTAAATTTAAAAAATTTAATTATACAAACTTTAAATTTTAAAATTTAAAAATTTAAAAATTTAAATATTAAAACTTTAAATTTTAAAATTTAAAAATTTAAATACTAAATTTTAAAAATTTAAATATTAAAACTTTATATTTTAAAATTTAAAAATTTAAATATTAAATTTTAAAAATTTGAATATTAAAACTTTAAATTTTAAAATTTAAAAATTTAAATACTAAATTTTTAAAATTGAATTATTAAAATTTTAAATTTTAAAATTTAAAAATTTAAATTTTAAAATTTAAAAATTTAAATTTTAAAATTTAAAAATTTAAATTTTAAAATTAAAAAATTTAAATTTTAAAATTTAAAAATTTAAATTTGAATATTTAAAAATTTAAATTTTAAAATTTAAAAATTTAAATACTAAATTTTAAAAATTTAATTATTAAAACTTTAAATTTTAAAATTTAAAAATTTAAAAATTTAAATACTAAATTTTAAATTATTTATTAAAATTTTAAATTTTAAAATTTAAAAATTTAAATACTAAATTTTAAAAATTTAATTATTAAAACTTTAACTTTTAAAATTTAAAAATTTAAATACTAAATTTTAAAAATTTAATTATTAAAACTTTAAATTTTAAAATTTAAAAATTTAAATACTAAATTTTAATAATTTAAAAATTTAAATACTCAATTTTAAAAATTTAATTATTAAAACTTTAAATTTTAAAATTTAAAAATTTAAAAATTTAAATACTAAATATTAAAAATTTAATTATTAAAACTTTAAATTTTAAAATTTAAAAATTTAAATTTTAAAATTTAAAAATTTAAATTTTAAAATTTAAAAATTTAAATACTAAATTTAAAAAATTTAATTATAAAAACTTTAAATTTTAAAATTTAAAAATTTAAAAATTTAAATACTAAATTTTAAAAATTTAATTATTAAAACTTTAAATTTTAAATTTTAAAAATTTAAATACTAAATTTTAAAAATTTAAATATTAAAACTTTAAATTTTAAAATTTAAAAATTTAAAAATTTAAATACTAAATATTAAAAATTTAATTATTAAAACTTTAAATTTTAAAATTTAAAAATTTAAATTTTAAAATACTAAATTTAAAAAATTTAATTATAAAAACTTTAAATTTTAAAATTTTAAAATTTAAAAATTTAAAAATTTAAATACTAAATTTTAAAAATTTAATTATTAAAACTTTAAATTTTAAAATTTAAAAATTTAAATACTAAATTTTAAAAATTTAAATATTAATACTTTAAATTTTAAAATTTAAAAATTTAAATACTAAATTTTAAACTTTTAATTATTAAAACGTTAAATTTTAAAATTTAAAAATTTAAATTTTAAAATTTAAAAATTTAAATTTTAAAATTTAAAAATTTAAATACTAAATTTTAAAAAGTTAATTTCAAAACTTTAAATTTTAAAATTTAAAAATTTAAATACTAAATTTTAATAATTTAAATATTTAAATACTCAATTTTAAAAATTTAATTATTAAAACTTTAAATTTTAAAATTTAAAAATTTAAAAATTTAAATACTAAATATTAAAAATTTAATTATTAAAACTTTAATTTTTAAAATTTAAAAATTTAAATTTTAAAATTTAAAAATTTAAATTTTAAAATTTAAAAATTTAAATACTAAATTTAAAAAATTTAATTATACAAACTTTAAATTTTAAAATTTAAAAATTTAAAAATTTAAATATTAAAACTTTAAATTTTAAAATTTAAAAATTTAAATACTAAATTTTAAACATTTAATTATTAAAACGTTAAATTTTAAAATTTAAAAATTTAAATTTTAAAATTTAAAAATTTAAATTTTAAAATTTAAAAATTTAAATTTTAAAATTTAAAAATTTAAATTTTAAAATTTAAAAATTTAAATTTTAAAATTTAAAAATTTAAATTTTAAAATTTAAAAATTTAAATTTTAAAATACTAAATTTAAAAAATTTAATTATAAAAACTTTAAATTTTAAAATTTTAAAATTTAAAAATTTAAAAATTTAAAAATTTAAATACTAAATTTTAAAAATTTAATTATTAAAACTTTAAACTTTAAAATTTAAAAATTTAAATACTAAATTTTAAAAATTTAAATATTAAAACTTTAAATTTTAAAATTTAAAAATTTAAATACTAAATTTTAAACTTTTAATTATTAAAAGGTTAAATTTTAAAATTTAAAAATTTAAATTTTAAAATTTAAAAATTTAAATTTTAAAATTTAAAAATTTAAATACTAAATTTTAAAAAGTTAATTTCAAAATTTTAAATTTTAAAATTTAAAAATTTAAATACTAAATTTTAATAATTTAAATATTTAAATACTCAATTTTAAAAATTTAATTATTAAAACTTTAAATTTTAAAATTTAAAAATTTAAAAATTTAAATACTAAATATTAAAAATTTAATTATTAAAACTTTAATTTTTAAAATTTAAAAATTTAAATTTTAAAATTTAAAAATTTAAATTTTAAAATTTAAAAATTTAAATACTAAATTTAAAAAATTTAATTATACAAACTTTAAATTTTAAAATTTAAAAATTTAAAAATTTAAATATTAAAACTTTAAATTTTAAAATTTAAAAATTTAAATACTAAATTTTAAACATTTAATTATTAAAACGTTAAATTTTAAAATTTAAAAATTTAAATTTTAAAATTTAAAAATTTAAATTTTAAAATTTAAAAATTTAAATTTTAAAATTTAAAAATTTAAATTTGAATATTTAAAAATTTAAATTTTAAAATTTAAAAATTTAAATACTAAATTTTAAAAATTTAATTATTAAAACTTTAAATTTTAAAATTTAAAAATTTAAAAATTTAAATACTAAATTTTAAAAATTTATTTATTAAAATTTTAAATTTTAAAATTTAAAAATTTAAATACTAAATTTTAAAAATTTAATTATTAAAACTTTAAATTTTAAAATTTAAAAATTTAAATTTTAAAATTTAAAAATTTAAATTATAAAATTTAAAAATTTAAATACTAAATTTAAAAAATTTAATTATAAAAACTTTAAATTTTAAAATTTAAAAATTTAAAAATTTAAATACTAAATTTTAAAAATTTAATTATTAAAACTTTAAATTTTAAAATTTAAAAATTTAAATACTAAATTTTAAAATTTTAAATATTAAAACTTTAAATTTTAAAATTTAAAAATTTAAATATTAAATTTTAAAAATTTGAATATTAAAACTTTAAATTTTAAAATTTAAAAATTTAAATACTAAATTTTAAAAATTTGAATATTAAAACTTTAAATTTTAAAATTTAAAAATTTAAATTTTAAAATTTAAAAATTTAAATACTAAATTTTAAAAATTTAATTTCAAAACTTTAAATTTTAAAATTTAAAAATTTAAATACTAAATTTTAATAATTTAAAAATTTAAATACTCAATTTTAAAAATTTAATTATTAAAACTTTAAATTTTAAAATTTAAAAATTTAAAAATTTAAATACTAAATATTAAAAATTTAATTATTAAAACTTTAAATTTTAAAATTTAAAAATTTAAATTTTAAAATTTAAAAATTTAAATTTTAAAATTTAAAAATTTAAATACTAAATTTTAAAAATTTAATTTCAAAACTTTAAATTTTAAAATTTAAAAATTTAAATACTAAATTTTAAAAATTTAATTTCAAAACTTTAAATTTTAAAATTTAAAAATTTAAATACTAAATTTTAATAATTTAAAAATTTAAATACTAAATTTTAAAAATTTAATTATTAAAACTTTAAATTTTAAAATTTAAAAATTTAAATACTAAATTTTAAAAATTTAAATATTAAAACTTTAAATTTTAAAATTTAAAAATTTAAAAATTTAAATACTAAATATTAAAAATTTAATTATTAAAACTTTAAATTTTAAAATTTAAAAATTTAAATTTTAAAATTTAAAAATTTAAATTTTAAAATTTAAAAATTTAAAAATTTAAATTTTAAAATTTAAAAATTTAAATTTTAAAATACTAAATTTAAAAAATTTAATTATAAAAACTTTAAATTTTAAAATTTTAAAATTTAAAAATTTAAAAATTTAAATACTAAATTTTATAAATTTAATTATTAAAACTTTAAATTTTAAAATTTAAAAATTTAAATACTAAATTTTAAAAATTTAAATATTAAAACTTTAAATTTTAAAATTTAAAAATTTAAATACTAAATTTTAAACATTTAATTATTAAAACGTTAAATTTTAAAATTTAAAAATTTAAATTTTAAAATTTAAAAATTTAAATTTTAAAATTTAAAAATTTAAATTTTAAAATTTAAAAATTTAAATTTTAAAATTTAAAAATTTAAATTTTAAAATTTAAAAATTTAAATTTGAATATTTAAAAATTTAAATTTTAAAATTTAAAAATTTAAATACTAAATTTTAAAAATTTAATTATTAAAATTTAAATTTTAAAATTTAAAAATTTAAAAATTTAAATACTAAATTTTAAAAATTTATTTATTAAAATTTTAAATTTTAAAATTTAAAAATTTAAATACTAAATTTTAAAAATTTAATTATTAAAACTTTAAATTTTAAAATTTAAAAATTTAAAAATTTAAATACTAAATATTAAAAATTTAATTATTAAAACTTTAAATTTTAAAATTTAAAAATTTAAATTTTAAAATTTAAAAATTTAAATACTAAATTTAAAAAATTTAATTATAAAACTTTAAATTTTAAAATTTAAAAATTTAAAAATTTAAATACTAAATTTTAAAAATTTAATTATTAAAACTTTAAATTTTAAAATTTAAAAATTTAAATACTAAATTTTAAAAATTTAAATATTAAAACTTTAAATTTTAAAATTTAAAAATTTAAATATTAAATTTTAAAAATTTGAATATTAAAACTTTAAATTTTAAAATTTAAAAATTTAAATACTAAATTTTTAAAATTGAATTATTAAAATTTTAAATTTTAAAATTTAAAAATTTAAATTTTAAAATTTAAAAATTTAAATTTTAAAATTTAAAAATTTAAATTTTAAAATTTAAAAATTTAAATTTTAAAATTTAAAAATTTAAATTTTAAAATTTAAAAATTTAAATTTTAAAATTTAAAAATTTAAATTTTAAAATTTAAAAATTTAAATTTTAAAATTTAAAAATTTTAATTTGAATATTTAAAAATTTAAATTTTAAAATTTAAAAATTTAAATACTAAATTTTAAAAATTTAATTATTAAAACTTTAAATTTTAAAATTTAAAAATTTAAAAATTTAAATACTAAATTTTAAATTATTTATTAAAATTTTAAATTTTAAAATTTAAAAATTTAAATACTAAATTTTAAAAATTTAATTATTAAAACTTTAACTTTTAAAATTTAAAAATTTAAATACTAAATTTTAAAAATTTAATTATTAAAACTTTAAATTTTATAATTTAAAAATTTAAATACTAAATTTTAAAAATTTGAATATTAAAACTTTAAATTTTAAAATTTAAAAATTTAAATTTTAAAATTTAAAAATTTAAATTTTAAAATTTAAAAATTTAAATACTAAATTTTAAAAATTTAATTTCAAAACTTTAAATTTTAAAATTTAAAAATTTAAATACTAAATTTAATAATTTAAAAATTTAAATACTCAATTTTAAAAATTTAATTATTAAAACTTTAAATTTTAAAATTTAAAAATTTAAAAATTTAAAAACTAAATATTAAAAATTTAATTATTAAAACTTTAAATTTTAAAATTTAAAAATTTAAATTTTAAAATTTAAAAATTTAAATTTTAAAATTTAAAAATTTAAATACTAAATTTAAAAAATTTAATTATAAAAACTTTAAATTTTAAAATTTAAAAATTTAAATACTAAATTTTAATAATTTAAAAATTTAAATACTCAATTTTAAAAATTTAATTATTAAAACTTTAAATTTTAAAATTTAAAAATTTAAAAATTTAAATACTAAATTTTAATAATTTAAAAATTTAAATACTAAATTTTAAAAATTTAAATATTAAAACTTTAAATTTTAAAATTTAAAAATTTAAAAATTTAAATACTAAATATTAAAAATTTAATTATTAAAACTTTAAATTTTAAAATTTAAAAATTTAAATTTTAAAATTTAAAAATTTAAATTTTAAAATTTAAAAATTTAAATTTTAAAATTTAAAAATTTAAATTTTAAAATTTAAAAATTTAAATTTTAAAATACTAAATTTAAAAAATTTAATTATAAAAACTTTAAATTTTTAAAATTTTAAAATTTAAAAATTTAAATACTAAATTTTAAAAATTTAATTATTAAAACTTTAAATTTTAAAATGTAAAAATTTAAATACTAAATTTTAAAAATTTAAATATTAAAACTTTAAATTTTAAAATTTAAAAATTTAAATACTAAATTTTAAATATTTAATTATTAAAACGTTAAATTTTAAAATTTAAAAATTTAAATTTTAAAATTTAAAAATTTAAATTTTAAAATTTAAAAATTTAAATTTTAAAATTTAAAAATTTAAATTTTAAAATTTAAAAATTTAAATTTTAAAATTTAAAAATTTAAATTTTAAAATTTAAAAATTTAAATTTGAATATTTAAAAATTTAAATTTTAAAATTTAAAAATTTAAATACTAAATTTTAAAAATTTAATTATTAAAATTTAAATTTTAAAATTTAAAAATTTAAAAATTTAAATACTAAATTTTAAAAATTTATTTATTAAAATTTTAAATTTTAAAATTTAAAAATTTAAATACTAAATTTTTAAAATTTAATTATTAAAACTTTAAATTTTAAAATTTAAAAATTTAAAAATTTAAATACTAAATATTAAAAATTTAATTATTAAAACTTTAAATTTTAAAATTTAAAAATTTAAATTTTAAAATTTAAAAATTTAAATACTAAATTTAAAAAATTTAATTATAAAAACTTTAAATTTTAAAATTTAAAAATTTAAAAATTTAAATACTAAATTTTAAAAATTTAATTATTAAAACTTTAAATTTTAAAATTTAAAAATTTAAATACTAAATTTTAAAAATTTAAATATTAAAACTTTAAATTTTAAAATTTAAAAATTTAAATATTAAATTTTAAAAATTTGAATATTAAAACTTTAAATTTTAAAATTTAAAAATTTAAATACTAAATTTTTAAAATTGAATTATTAAAATTTTAAATTTTAAAATTTAAAAATTTAAATTTTAAAATTTAAAAATTTAAATTTTAAAATTTAAAAATTTAAATTTTAAAATTTAAAAATTTAAATTTTAAAATTTAAAAATTTAAATTTTAAAATTTAAAAATTTAAATTTTAAAATTTAAAAATTTAAATTTTAAAATTTAAAAATTTTAATTTGAATATTTAAAAATTTAAATTTTAAAATTTAAAAATTTAAATACTAAATTTTAAAAATTTAATTATTAAAACTTTAAATTTTAAAATTTAAAAATTTAAAAATTTAAATACTAAATTTTAAATTATTTATTAAAATTTTAAATTTTAAAATTTAAAAATTTAAATACTAAATTTTAAAAATTTAATTATTAAAACTTTAACTTTTAAAATTTAAAAATTTAAATACTAAATTTTAAAAATTTAATTATTAAAACTTTAAATTTTAAAATTTAAAAATTTAAATACTAAATTTTAAAAATTTGAATATTAAAACTTTAAATTTTAAAATTTAAAAATTTAAATTTTAAAATTTAAAAATTTAAATTTTAAAATTTAAAAATTTAAATACTAAATTTTAAAAATTTAATTTCAAAACTTTAAATTTTAAAATTTAAAAATTTAAATACTAAATTTAATAATTTAAAAATTTAAATACTCAATTTTAAAAATTTAATTATTAAAACTTTAAATTTTAAAATTTAAAAATTTAAAAATTTAAATACTAAATATTAAAAATTTAATTATTAAAACTTTAAATTTTAAAATTTAAAAATTTAAATTTTAAAATTTAAAAATTTAAATTTTAAAATTTAAAAATTTAAATACTAAATTTAAAAAATTTAATTATAAAAACTTTAAATTTTAAAATTTAAAAATTTAAATACTAAATTTTAATAATTTAAAAATTTAAATACTCAATTTTAAAAATTTAATTATTAAAACTTTAAATTTTAAAATTTAAAAATTTAAAAATTTAAATACTAAATTTTAATAATTTTAAATTATTTTAAAATTTAAATTTTTTTAAAAATTTAAATTTTAAAATACTAAATTTAAAAAATTTAATTATAAAAACTTTAAATTTTAAAATTTTAAAATTTAAAAATTTAAAAATTTAAATACTAAATTTTAAAAATTAATTATTAAAACTTTAAATTTTAAAATTTAAAAATTTAAATACTAAATTTTAAAAATTTAAATATTAAAACTTTATTTTTTAATATTTAAAAATTTAAATACTAAATTTTAAACTTTTAATTATTAAAACGTTAAATTTTAAAATTTAAAAATTTAAATTTTAAAATTTAAAAATTTAAATTTTAAAATTTAAAAATTTAAATACTAAATTTTAAAAAGTTAAATTCAAAACTTTAAATTTTAAAATTTAAAAATTTAAATACAAAATTTTAAACTTTTAATTATTAAAACGTTAAATTTTAAAATTTAAAAATTTAAATTTTAAAATTTAAAAATTTAAATTTTAAAATTTAAAAATTTAAATACTAAATTTTAAAAATTTAATTTCAAAACTTTAAATTTTAAAATTTAAAAATTTAAATACTAAATTTTAATAATTTAAAAATTTAAATACTCAATTTTAAAAATTTAATTATTAAAACTTTAAATTTTAAAATTTAAAAATTTAAAAATTTAAATACTAAATATTAAAAATTTAATTATTAAAACTTTAAATTTTAAAATTTAAAAATTTAAATTTTAAAATTTAAAAATTTAAATACTCAATTTTAAAAATTTAATTATTAAAACTTTAAATTTTAAAATTTAAAAATTTAAAAATTTAAATACTAAATATTAAAAATTTAATTATTAAAACTTTAATTTTTAAAATTTAAAAATTTAAATTTTAAAATTTAAAAATTTAAATTTTAAAATTTAAAAATTTAAATACTAAATTTAAAAAATTTAATTATACAAACTTTAAATTTTAAAATTTAAAAATTTAAAAATTTAAATATTAAAACTTTAAATTTTAAAATTTAAAAATTTAAATACTAAATTTTAAACATTTAATTATTAAAACGTTAAATTTTAAAATTTAAAAATTTAAATTTTAAAATTTAAAAATTTAAATTTTAAAATTTAAAAATTTAAATTTTAAAATTTAAAAATTTAAATTTTAAAATTTAAAAATTTAAATTTGAATATTTAAAAATTTAAATTTTAAAATTTAAAAATTTAAATACTAAATTTTAAAAATTTAATTATTAAAACTTTAAATTTTAAAATTTAAAAATTTAAAAATTTAAATACTAAATTTTAAAAATTTATTTATTAAAATTTTAAATTTTAAAATTTAAAAATTTAAATACTAAATTTTAGAAATTTAATTATTAAAACTTTAAATTTTAAAATTTAAAAATTTAAATTTTAAAATTTAAAAATTTAAATTATAAAATTTAAAAATTTAAATACTAAATTTAAAAAATTTAATTATAAAAACTTTAAATTTTAAAATTTAAAAATTTAAAAATTTAAATACTAAATTTTAAAAATTTAATTATTAAAACTTTAAATTTTAAAATTTAAAAATTTAAATACTAAATTTTAAAATTTTAAATATTAAAACTTTAAATTTTAAAATTTAAAAATTTAAATATTAAATTTTAAAAATTTGAATATTAAAACTTTAAATTTTAAAATTTAGAAATTTAAATACTAAATTTTAAAAATTTGAATATTAAAACTTTAAATTTTAAAATTTAAAAATTTAAATACTAAATTTTAATAATTTAAAAATTTAAATACTCAATTTTAAAAATTTAATTATTAAAACTTTAAATTTTAAAATTTAAAAATTTAAAAATTTAAATACTAAATATTAAAAATTTAATTATTAAAACTTTAAATTTTAAAATTTAAAAATTTAAAAATTTAAATACTAAATTTTAAAAATTTAATTATTAAAACTTTAAATTTTAAAATTTAAAAATTTAAATACTAAATTTTAAAAATTTAAATATTAAAACTTTAAATTTTAAAATTTAAAAATTTAAAAATTTAAATACTAAATATTAAAAATTTAATTATTAAAACTTTAAATTTTAAAATTTAAAAATTTAAATTTTAAAATTTAAAAATTTAAATTTTAAAATTTAAAAATTTAAATTTTAAAATTTAAAAATTTAAATTTTAAAATACTAAATTTAAAAAATTTAATTATAAAAACTTTAAATTTTAAAATTTTAAAATTTAAAAATTTAAAAATTTAAATACTAAATTTTAAAAATTTAATTATTAAAACTTTAAATTTTAAAATTTAAAAATTTAAATACTAAATTTTAAAAATTTAAATATTAAAACTTTAAATTTTAAAATTTAAAAATTTAAAAATTTAAATACTAAATATTAAAAATTTAATTATTAAAACTTTAAATTTTAAAATTTAAAAATTTAAATTTTAAAATTTAAAAATTTAAATTTTAAAATACTAAATTTAAAAAATTTAATTATAAAAACTTTAAATTTTAAAATTTTAAAATTTAAAAATTTAAAAATTTAAATACTAAATTTTAAAAATTTAATTATTAAAACTTTAAATTTTAAAATTTAAAAATTTAAATTTTAAAATACTAAATTTAAAAAATTTAATTATAAAAACTTTAAATTTTAAAATTTTAAAATTTAAAAATTTAAAAATTTAAATACTAAATTTTAAAAATTTAATTATTAAAACTTTAAATTTTAAAATTTAAAAATTTAAATACTAAATTTTAAAAATTTAAATATTAAAACTTTAAATTTTAAAATTTAAAAATTTAAAAATTTAAATACTAAATATTAAAAATTTAATTATTAAAACTTTAAATTTTAAAATTTAAAAATTTAAATTTTAAAATTTAAAAATTTAAATTTTAAAATACTAAATTTAAAAAATTTAATTATAAAAACTTTAAATTTTAAAATTTTAAAATTTAAAAATTTAAAAATTTAAATACTAAATTTTAAAAATTTAATTATTAAAACTTTAAATTTTAAAATTTAAAAATTTAAATACTAAATTTTAAAAATTTAAATATTAAAACTTTAAATTTTAAAATTTAAAAATTTAAAAATTTAAATACTAAATATTAAAAATTTAATTATTAAAACTTTAAATTTTAAAATTTAAAAATTTAAATTTTAAAATTTAAAAATTTAAATTTTAAAATTTAAAAATTTAAATTTTAAAATTTAAAAATTTAAATTTTAAAATACTAAATTTAAAAAATTTAATTATAAAAACTTTAAATTTTAAAATTTTAAAATTTAAAAATTTAAAAATTTAAATACTAAATTTTAAAAATTTAATTATTAATACTTTAAATTTTAAAATTTAAAAATTTAAATACTAAATTTTAAAAATTTAAATATTAAAACTTTAAATTTTAAAATTTAAAAATTTAAATACTAAATTTTAAACTTTTAATTATTAAAACGTTAAATTTTAAAATTTAAAAATTTAAATTTTAAAATTTAAAAATTTAAATTTTAAAATTTAAAAATTTAAATACTAAATTTTAATAATTTAAATATTTAAATACTCAATTAATTATTAAAACTTTAAATTTTAAAATTTAAAAATTTAAATTTTAAAATTTAAAAATTTAAATTTTAAAATTTAAAAATTTAAATTTTAAAATTTAAAAATTTAAATTTTAAAATTTAAAAATTTAAATTTTAAAATACTAAATTTAAAAAATTTAATTATAAAAACTTTAAATTTTAAAATTTTAAAATTTAAAAATTTAAAAATTTAAATACTAAATTTTAAAAATTTAATTATTAAAACTTTAAATTTTAAAATTTAAAAATTTAAATACTAAATTTTAAAAATTTAAATATTAAAACTTTAAATTTTAAAATTTAAAAATTTAAATACTAAATTTTAAACTTTTAATTATTAAAACGTTAAATTTTAAAATTTAAAAATTTAAATTTTAAAATTTAAAAATTTAAATTTTAAAATTTAAAAATTTAAATACTAAATTTTAAAAAGTTAATTTCAAAACTTTAAATTTTAAAATTTAAAAATTTAAATACTAAATTTTAATAATTTAAATATTTAAATACTCAATTTTAAAAATTTAATTATTAAAACTTTAAATTTTAAAATTTAAAAATTTAAAAATTTAAATACTAAATATTAAAAATTTAATTATTAAAACTTTAAATTTTAAAAATTTAAATTTTAAAATTTAAAAATTTAAATACTAAATTTAAAAAATTTAATTATAAAAACTTTAAATTTTAAAATTTAAAAATTTAAATATTAAAACTTTAAATTTTAAAATTTAAAAATTTAAATACTAAATTTTAAACATTTAATTATTAAAACGTTAAATTTTAAAATTTAAAAATTTAAATTTTAAAATTTAAAAATTTAAATTTTAAAATTTAAAAATTTAAATTTTAAAATTTAAAAATTTAAATTTTAAAATTTAAAAATTTAAATTTTAAAATTTAAAAATTTAAATTTGAATATTTAAAAATTTAAATTTTAAAATTTAAAAATTTAAATACTAAATTTTAAAAATTTAATTATTAAAATTTAAATTTTAAAATTTAAAAATTTAAAAATTTAAATACTAAATTTTAAAAATTTATTTATTAAAATTTTAAATTTTAAAATTTAAAAATTTAAATACTAAATTTTAAAAATTTAATTATTAAAACTTTAAATTTTAAAATTTAAAAATTTAAAAATTTAAATACTAAATATTAAAAATTTAATTATTAAAACTTTAAATTTTAAAATTTAAAAATTTAAATTTTAAAATTTAAAAATTTAAATACTAAATTTAAAAAATTTAATTATAAAAACTTTAAATTTTAAAATTTAAAAATTTAAAAATTTAAATACTAAATTTTAAAAATTTAATTATTAAAACTTTAAATTTTAAAATTTAAAAATTTAAATACTAAATTTTAAAAATTTAAATATTAAAACTTTAAATTTTAAAATTTAAAAATTTAAATATTAAATTTTAAAAATTTGAATATTAAAACTTTAAATTTTAAAATTTAAAAATTTAAATACTAAATTTTTAAAATTGAATTATTAAAATTTTAAATTTTAAAATTTAAAAATTTAAATTTTAAAATTTAAAAATTTAAATTTTAAAATTTAAAAATTTAAATTTTAAAATTTAAAAATTTAAATTTTAAAATTTAAAAATTTAAATTTTAAAATTTAAAAATTTAAATTTTAAAATTTAAAAATTTAAATTTTAAAATTTAAAAATTTAAATTTTAAAATTTAAAAATTTAAATTTTAAAATTTAAAAATTTTAATTTGAATATTTAAAAATTTAAATTTTAAAATTTAAAAATTTAAATACTAAATTTTAAAAATTTAATTATTAAAACTTTAAATTTTAAAATTTAAAAATTTAAAAATTTAAATACTAAATTTTAAATTATTTATTAAAATTTTAAATTTTAAAATTTAAAAATTTAAATACTAAATTTAAAAATTTAAATACTAAATTTTAAACATTTAATTATTAAAACGTTAAATTTTAAAATTTAAAAATTTAAATTTTAAAATTTAAAAATTTAAATTTTAAAATTTAAAAATTTAAATTTTAAAATTTAAAAATTTAAATTTTAAAATTTAAAAATTTAAATTTTAAAATTTAAAAATTTAAATTTGAATATTTAAAAATTTAAATTTTAAAATTTAAAAATTTAAATACTAAATTTTAAAAATTTAATTATTAAAATTTAAATTTTAAAATTTAAAAATTTAAAAATTTAAATACTAAATTTTAAAAATTTATTTATTAAAATTTTAAATTTTAAAATTTAAAAATTTAAATACTAAATTTTAAAAATTTAATTATTAAAACTTTAAATTTTAAAATTTAAAAATTTAAAAATTTAAATACTAAATATTAAAAATTTAATTATTAAAACTTTAAATTTTAAAATTTAAAAATTTAAATTTTAAAATTTAAAAATTTAAATACTAAATTTAAAAAATTTAATTATAAAAACTTTAAATTTTAAAATTTAAAAATTTAAAAATTTAAATACTAAATTTTAAAAATTTAATTATTAAAACTTTAAATTTTAAAATTTAAAAATTTAAATACTAAATTTTAAAAATTTAAATATTAAAACTTTAAATTTTAAAATTTAAAAATTTAAATATTAAATTTTAAAAATTTGAATATTAAAACTTTAAATTTTAAAATTTAAAAATTTAAATACTAAATTTTTAAAATTGAATTATTAAAATTTTAAATTTTAAAATTTAAAAATTTAAATTTTAAAATTTAAAAATTTAAATTTTAAAATTTAAAAATTTAAATTTTAAAATTTAAAAATTTAAATTTTAAAATTTAAAAATTTAAATTTTAAAATTTAAAAATTTAAATTTTAAAATTTAAAAATTTAAATTTTAAAATTTAAAAATTTAAATTTTAAAATTTAAAAATTTAAATTTTAAAATTTAAAAATTTTAATTTGAATATTTAAAAATTTAAATTTTAAAATTTAAAAATTTAAATACTAAATTTTAAAAATTTAATTATTAAAACTTTAAATTTTAAAATTTAAAAATTTAAAAATTTAAATACTAAATTTTAAATTATTTATTAAAATTTTAAATTTTAAAATTTAAAAATTTAAATACTAAATTTTAAAAATTTAATTATTAAAACTTTAACTTTTAAAATTTAAAAATTTAAATACTAAATTTTAAAAATTTAATTATTAAAACTTTAAATTTTAAAATTTAAAAATTTAAATACTAAATTTTAAAAATTTGAATATTAAAACTTTAAATTTTAAAATTTAAAAATTTAAATTTTAAAATTTAAAAATTTAAATTTTAAAATTTAAAAATTTAAATACTAAATTTTAAAAATTTAATTTCAAAACTTTAAATTTTAAAATTTAAAAATTTAAATACTAAATTTTAATAATTTAAAAATTTAAATACTCAATTTTAAAAATTTAATTATTAAAACTTTAAATTTTAAAATTTAAAAATTTAAAAATTTAAATACTAAATATTAAAAATTTAATTATTAAAACTTTAAATTTTAAAATTTAAAAATTTAAATTTTAAAATTTAAAAATTTAAATTTTAAAATTTAAAAATTTAAATACTAAATTTAAAAAATTTAATTATAAAAACTTTAAATTTTAAAATTTAAAAATTTAAAAATTTAAATACTAAATTTTAAAAAGTTAAATTCAAAACTTTAAATTTTAAAATTTATAAATTTAAATACTAAATTTTAATAATTTAAATATTTAAATACTCAATTTTAAAAATTTAATTATTAAAACCTTAAATTTTAAAATTTAAAAATTTAAAAATTTAAATACTAAATATTAAAAATTTAATTATTAAAACTTTAAATTTTAAAATTTAAAAATTTAAATTTTAAAATTTAAAAATTTAAATTTTAAAATTTAAAAATTTAAATACTAAATTTAAAAAATTTAATTATAAAAACTTTAAATTTTAAAATTTAAAAATTTAAAAATTTAAATATTAAAACTTTAAATTTTAAAATTTAAAAATTTAAATACTAAATTTTAAACATTTAATTATTAAAACGTTAAATTTTAAAATTTAAAAATTTAAATTTTAAAATTTAAAAATTTAAATTTTAAAATTTAAAAATTTAAATTTTAAAATTTAAAAATTTAAATTTTAAAATTTAAAAATTTAAATTTGAATATTTAAAAATTTAAATTTTAAAATTTAAAAATTTAAATACTAAATTTTAAAAATTTAATTATTAAAACTTTAAATTTTAAAATTTAAAAATTTAAAAATTTAAATACTAAATTTTAAAAATTTATTTATTAAAATTTTAAATTTTAAAATTTAAAAATTTAAATACTAAATTTTAAAAATTTAATTATTAAAACTTTAAATTTTAAAATTTAAAAATTTAAAAATTTAAATACTAAATATTAAAAATTTAATTATTAAAACTTTAAATTTTAAAATTTAAAAATTTAAATTTTAAAATTTAAAAATTTAAATTTTAAAATTTAAAAATTTAAATACTAAATTTAAAAAATTTAATTATAAAAACTTTAAATTTTAAAATTTAAAAATTTAAAAATTTAAATACTAAATTTTAAAAATTTAATTATTAAAACTTTAAATTTTAAAATTTAAAAATTTAAATACTAAATTTTAAAAATTTAAATATTAAAACTTTAAATTTTAAAATTTAAAAATTTAAATATTAAATTTTAAAAATTTGAATATTAAAACTTTAAATTTTAAAATTTAAAAATTTAAATACTAAATTTTAAATTATTTATTAAAATTTTAAATTTTAAAATTTAAAAATTTAAATACTAAATTTTAAAAATTTAATTATTAAAACTTTAACTTTTAAAATTTAAAAATTTAAATACTAAATTTTAAAAATTTAATTATTAAAACTTTAAATTTTAAAATTTAAAAATTTAAATACTAAATTTTAAAAATTTAAATATTAAAACTTAAATTTTAAAATTTAAAAATTTAAATTTTAAAATTTAAAAATTTAAATTTGAATATTTAAAAATTTAAATTTTAAAATTTAAAAATTTAAATACTAAATTTTAAAAATTTAATTATTAAAACTTTAAATTTTAAAATTTAAAAATTTAAAAATTTAAATACTAAATATTAAAAATTTAATTATTAAAACTTTAAATTTTAAAATTTAAAAATTTAAATTTTAAAATTTAAAAATTTAAATACTAAATTTAAAAAATTTAATTATAAAAACTTTAAATTTTAAAATTTAAAAATTTAAAAATTTAAATACTAAATTTTAAAAATTTAATTATTAAAACTTTAAATTTTAAAATTTAAAAATTTAAATACTAAATTTTAAAAATTTAAATATTAAAACTTTAAATTTTAAAATTTAAAAATTTAAATATTAAATTTTAAAAATTTGAATATTAAAACTTTAAATTTTAAAATTTAAAAATTTAAATACTAAATTTTAAATTATTTATTAAAATTTTAAATTTTAAAATTTAAAAATTTAAATACTAAATTTTAAAAATTTAATTATTAAAACTTTAACTTTTAAAATTTAAAAATTTAAATACTAAATTTTAAAAATTTAATTATTAAAACTTTAAATTTTAAAATTTTAAAATTTAAAAATTTAAAAATTTAAATACTAAATTTTAAAAATTAATTATTAAAACTTTAAATTTTAAAATTTAAAAATTTAAATACTAAATTTTAAAATTTTAAATATTAAAACTTTATTTTTTAATATTTAAAAATTTAAATACTAAATTTTAAACTTTTAATTATTAAAACGTTAAATTTTAAAATTTAAAAATTTAAATTTTAAAATTTAAAAATTTAAATTTTAAAATTTAAAAATTTAAATACTAAATTTTAAAAAGTTAAATTCAAAACTTTAAATTTTAAAATTTATAAATTTAAATACTAAATTTTAATAATTTAAATATTTAAATACTCAATTTTAAAAATTTAATTATTAAAACCTTAAATTTTAAAATTTAAAAATTTAAAAATTTAAATACTAAATATTAAAAATTTAATTATTAAAACTTTAAATTTTAAAATTTAAAAATTTAAATTTTAAAATTTAAAAATTTAAATTTTAAAATTTAAAAATTTAAATACTAAATTTAAAAAATTTAATTATAAAAACTTTAAATTTTAAAATTTAAAAATTTAAAAATTTAAATATTAAAACTTTAAATTTTAAAATTTAAAAATTTAAATACTAAATTTTAAACATTTAATTATTAAAACGTTAAATTTTAAAATTTAAAAATTTAAATTTTAAAATTTAAAAATTTAAATTTTAAAATTTAAAAATTTAAATTTTAAAATTTAAAAATTTAAATTTTAAAATTTAAAAATTTAAATTTGAATATTTAAAAATTTAAATTTTAAAATTTAAAAATTTAAATACTAAATTTTAAAAATTTAATTATTAAAACTTTAAATTTTAAAATTTAAAAATTTAAAAATTTAAATACTAAATTTTAAAAATTTATTTATTAAAATTTTAAATTTTAAAATTTAAAAATTTAAATACTAAATTTTAAAAATTTAATTATTAAAACTTTAAATTTTAAAATTTAAAAATTTAAAAATTTAAATACTAAATATTAAAAATTTAATTATTAAAACTTTAAATTTTAAAATTTAAAAATTTAAATTTTAAAATTTAAAAATTTAAATTTTAAAATTTAAAAATTTAAATACTAAATTTAAAAAATTTAATTATAAAAACTTTAAATTTTAAAATTTAAAAATTTAAAAATTTAAATACTAAATTTTAAAAATTTAATTATTAAAACTTTAAATTTTAAAATTTAAAAATTTAAATACTAAATTTTAAAAATTTAAATATTAAAACTTTAAATTTTAAAATTTAAAAATTTAAATATTAAATTTTAAAAATTTGAATATTAAAACTTTAAATTTTAAAATTTAAAAATTTAAATACTAAATTTTAAATTATTTATTAAAATTTTAAATTTTAAAATTTAAAAATTTAAATACTAAATTTTAAAAATTTAATTATTAAAACTTTAACTTTTAAAATTTAAAAATTTAAATACTAAATTTTAAAAATTTAATTATTAAAACTTTAAATTTTAAAATTTAAAAATTTAAATACTAAATTTTAAAAATTTAAATATTAAAACTTAAATTTTAAAATTTAAAAATTTAAATTTTAAAATTTAAAAATTTAAATTTGAATATTTAAAAATTTAAATTTTAAAATTTAAAAATTTAAATACTAAATTTTAAAAATTTAATTATTAAAACTTTAAATTTTAAAATTTAAAAATTTAAAAATTTAAATACTAAATATTAAAAATTTAATTATTAAAACTTTAAATTTTAAAATTTAAAAATTTAAATTTTAAAATTTAAAAATTTAAATACTAAATTTAAAAAATTTAATTATAAAAACTTTAAATTTTAAAATTTAAAAATTTAAAAATTTAAATACTAAATTTTAAAAATTTAATTATTAAAACTTTAAATTTTAAAATTTAAAAATTTAAATACTAAATTTTAAAAATTTAAATATTAAAACTTTAAATTTTAAAATTTAAAAATTTAAATATTAAATTTTAAAAATTTGAATATTAAAACTTTAAATTTTAAAATTTAAAAATTTAAATACTAAATTTTAAATTATTTATTAAAATTTTAAATTTTAAAATTTAAAAATTTAAATACTAAATTTTAAAAATTTAATTATTAAAACTTTAACTTTTAAAATTTAAAAATTTAAATACTAAATTTTAAAAATTTAATTATTAAAACTTTAAATTTTAAAATTTAAAAATTTAAATACTAAATTTTAAAAATTTAAATATTAAAACTTTAAATTTTAAAATTTAAAAATTTAAATACTAAATTTTAAACTTTTAATTATTAAAACGTTAAATTTTAAAATTTAAAAATTTAAATTTTAAAATTTAAAAATTTAAATTTTAAAATTTAAAAATTTAAATACTAAATTTTAAAAAGTTAATTTCAAAACTTTAAATTTTAAAATTTAAAAATTTAAATACTAAATTTTAATAATTTAAATATTTAAATACTCAATTTTAAAAATTTAATTATTAAAACTTTAAATTTTAAAATTTAAAAATTTAAAAATTTAAATACTAAATTTTAAAAATTTAATTATTAAAACTTTAAATTTTAAAATTTAAAAATTTAAATACTAAATTTTAAAAATTTAATTATTAAAACTTTAAATTTTAAAATTTAAAAATTTAAAAATTTAAATACTAAATATTAAAAATTTAATTATTAAAACTTTAAATTTTAAAATTTAAAAATTTAAATTTTAAAATACTAAATTTAAAAAATTTAATTATAAAAACTTTAAATTTTAAAATTTTAAAATTTAAAAATTTAAAAATTTAAATACTAAATTTTAAAAATTTAATTATTAAAACTTTAAATTTTAAAATTTAAAAATTTAAATACTAAATTTTAAAAATTTAAATATTAAAACTTTAAATTTTAAAATTTAAAAATTTAAATACTAAATTTTAAACTTTTAATTATTAAAACGTTAAATTTTAAAATTTAAAAATTTAAATTTTAAAAATTTAAATTTTAAAATTTAAAAATTTAAATTTTAAAATTTAAAAATTTAAATACTAAATTTTAAAAAGTTAATTTCAAAACTTTAAATTTTAAAATTTAAAAATTTAAATACTAAATTTTAATAATTTAAATATTTAAATACTCAATTTTAAAAATTTAATTATTAAAACTTTAAATTTTAAAATTTAAAAATTTAAAAATTTAAATACTAAATATTAAAAATTTAATTATTAAAACTTTAAATTTTAAAATTTAAAAATTTAAATTTTAAAATTTAAAAATTTAAATTTTAAAATTTAAAAATTTAAATACTAAATTTTAAACATTTAATTATTAAAACGTTAAATTTTAAAATTTAAAAATTTAAATTTTAAAATTTAAAAATTTAAATTTTAAAATTTAAAAATTTAAATTTTAAAATTTAAAAATTTAAATTTTAAAATTTAAAAATTTAAATTTGAATATTTAAAAATTTAAATTTTAAAATTTAAAAATTTAAATACTAAATTTTAAAAATTTAATTATTAAAACTTTAAATTTTAAAATTTAAAAATTTAAATACTAAATTTTAAAAATTTAAATATTAAAACTTTAAATTTTAAAATTTAAAAATTTAAATATTAAATTTTAAAAATTTGAATATTAAAACTTTAAATTTTAAAATTTAAAAATTTAAATACTAAATTTTAAATTATTTATTAAAATTTTAAATTTTAAAATTTAAAAATTTAAATACTAAATTTTAAAAATTTAATTATTAAAACTTTAACTTTTAAAATTTAAAAATTTAAATACTAAATTTTAAAAATTTAATTATTAAAACTTTAAATTTTAAAATTTAAAAATTTAAATACTAAATTTTAAAAATTTAAATATTAAAACTTTAAATTTTAAAATTTAAAAATTTAAATACTAAATTTTAAACTTTTAATTATTAAAACGTTAAATTTTAAAATTTAAAAATTTAAATTTTAAAATTTAAAAATTTAAATTTTAAAATTTAAAAATTTAAATACTAAATTTTAAAAAGTTAATTTCAAAACTTTAAATTTTAAAATTTAAAAATTTAAATACTAAATTTTAATAATTTAAATATTTAAATACTCAATTTTAAAAATTTAATTATTAAAACTTTAAATTTTAAAATTTAAAAATTTAAAAATTTAAATACTAAATTTTAAAAATTTATTTATTAAAATTTTAAATTTTAAAATTTAAAAATTTAAATACTAAATTTTAAAAATTTAATTATTAAAACTTTAAATTTTAAAATTTAAAAATTTAAAAATTTAAACACTAAATATTAAAAATTTAATTATTAAAACTTTAAATTTTAAAATTTAAAAATTTAAATTTTAAAATTTAAAAATTTAAATTTTAAAATTTAAAAATTTAAATACTAAATATAAAAAATTTAATTATAAAAACTTTAAATTTTAAAATTTAAAAATTTAAAAATTTAAATACTAAATTTTAAAAATTTAATTATTAAAACTTTAAATTTTAAAATTTAAAAATTTAAATACTAAATTTTAAAAATTTAAATATTAAAACTTTTAATTTTAAAATTTAAAAATTTAAATATTAAATTTTAAAAATTTGAATATTAAAACTTTAAATTTTAAAATTTAAAAATTTAAATACTAAATTTTTAAAATTGAATTATTAAAATTTTAAATTTTAAAATTTAAAAATTTAAATTTTAAAATTTAAAAATTTAAATTTTAAAATTTAAAAATTTAAATTTTAAAATTTAAAAATTTAAATTTTAAAATTTAAAAATTTAAATTTTAAAATTTAAAAATTTAAATTTTAAAATTTAAAAATTTTAATTTGAATATTTAAAAATTTAAATTTTAAAATTTAAAAATTTAAATACTAAATTTTAAAAATTTAATTATTAAAACTTTAAATTTTAAAATTTAAAAATTTAAAAATTTAAATACTAAATTTTAAATTATTTATTAAAATTTTAAATTTTAAAATTTAAAAATTTAAATACTAAATTTTAAAAATTTAATTATTAAAACTTTAAATTTTAAAATTTGAAAATTTAAATACTAAATTTTAAAAATTTGAATATTAAAACTTTAAATTTTAAAATTTAAAAATTTAAATTTTAAAATTTAAAAATTTAAATTTTAAAATTTAAAAATTTAAATACTAAATTTTAAAAATTTAATTCCAAAACTTTAAATTTTAAAATTTAAAAATTTAAATACTAAATTTTAATAATTTAAAAATTTAAATACTCAATTTTAAAAATTTAATTATTAAAACTTTAAATTTTAAAATTTAAAAATTTAAAAATTTAAATACTAAATATTAAAAATTTAATTATTAAAACTTTAAATTTTAAAATTTAAAAATTTAAATTTTAAAATTTAAAAATTTAAATTTTAAAATTTAAAAATTTAAATACTAAATTTAAAAAATTTAATTATAAAAACTTTAAATTTTAAAATTTAAAAATTTAAAAATTTAAATACTAAATTTTAAAAATTTAATTATTAAAACTTTAAATTTTAAAATTTAAAAATTTAAATACCAAATTTTAAAAATTTAAATATTAAAACTTTAAATTTTAAAATTTAAAAATTTAAAAATTTAAATACTAAATATTAAAAATTTAATTATTAAAACTTTAAATTTTAAAATTTAAAAATTTAAATTTTAAAATACTAAATTTAAAAAATTTAATTATAAAAACTTTAAATTTTAAAATTTTAAAATTTAAAAATTTAAAAATTTAAATACCAAATTTTAAAAATTTAATTATTAAAACTTTAAATTTTAAAATTTAAAAATTTAAATACTAAATTTTAAAAATTTAAATATTAAAACTTTAAATTTTAAAATTTAAAAATTTAAATACTAAATTTTAAACTTTTAATTATTAAAACGTTAAATTTTAAAATTTAAAAATTTAAATTTTAAAATTTAAAAATTTAAATTTTAAAATTTAAAAATTTAAATACTAAATTTTAAAAAGTTAATTTCAAAACTTTAAATTTTAAAATTTAAAAATTTAAATACTAAATTTTAATAATTTAAATATTTAAATACTCAATTTTAAAAATTTAATTATTAAAACTTTAAATTTTAAAATTTAAAAATTTAAAAATTTAAATACTAAATATTAAAAATTTAATTATTAAAACTTTAAATTTTAAAATTTAAAAATTTAAATTTTAAAATTTAAAAATTTAAATTTTAAAATTTAAAAATTTAAATACTAAATTTTAAACATTTAATTATTAAAACGTTAAATTTTAAAATTTAAAAATTTAAATTTTAAAATTTAAAAATTTAAAATTTAAAATTTAAAAATTTAAATTTGAATATTTAAAAATTTAAATTTTAAAATTTAAAAATTTAAATACTAAATTTTAAAAATTTAATTATTAAAACTTTAAATTTTAAAATTTAAAAATTTAAATTTTAAAATTTAAAAATTTAAATTTTAATATTTAAAAATTTAAATACTAAATTTAAAAAATTTAATTATAAAAACTTTAAATTTTAAAATTTAAAAATTTAAAAATTTAAATACTAAATTTTAAAAATTTAATTATTAAAACTTTAAATTTTAAAATTTAAAAATTTAAATACTAAATTTTAAAAATTTAAATATTAAAACTTTAAATTTTAAAATTTAAAAATTTAAATACTAAATCTTTAAAATTGAATTATTAAAATTTTAAATTTTAAAATTTAAAAATTTAAATTTTAAAATTTGAAAATTTAAATTTTAAAATTTAAAAATTTAAATTTTAAAATTTAAAAATTTAAATTTTAAAATTTAAAAATTTAAATTTTAAAATTTAAAAATTTAAATTTTAAAATTAAAAAATTTTAATTTGAATATTTAAAAATTTAAATTTTAAAATTTAAAAATTTAAATACTAAATTTTAAAAATTTAATTATTAAAACTTTAAATTTTAAAATTTAAAAATTTAAAAATTTAAATACTAAATTTTAAATTATTTATTAAAATTTTAAATTTTAAAATTTAAAAATTTAAATACTAAATTTTAAAAATTTAATTATTAAAACTTTAACCTTTAAAATTTAAAAATTTAAATACTAAATTTTAAAAATTTAATTATTAAAACTTTAAATTTTAAAATTTAAAAATTTAAATACTAAATTTTAAAAATTTAATTATTAAAACTTTAAATTTTAAAATTTAAAAATTTAAATTTTAAAATTTAAAAATTTAAATTTTAAAATTTAAAAATTTAAATACTAAATTTTAAAAATTTAATTTCAAAACTTTAAATTTTAAAATTTAAAAATTTAAATACTAAATTTTAATAATTTAAAAATTCAAATACTCAATTTTAAAAATTTAATTATTAAAACTTTAACCTTTAAAATTTAAAAATTTAAATACTAAATTTTAAAAATTTAATTATTAAAACTTTAAATTTTAAAATTTAAAAATTTAAATACTAAATTTTAAAAATTTGAATATTAAAACTTTAAATTTTAAAATTTAAAAATTTAAATTTTAAAATTTAAAAATTTAAATTTTAAAATTTAAAAATTTAAATTTTAAAATTTAAAAATTTAAATTTTAAAATTTAGAAATTTAAATACTAAATTTTAAAAAGTTAATTTCAAAACTTTAAATTTTAAAATTTAAAAATTTAAATACTAAATTTTAATAATTTAAATATTTAAATACTCAATTTTAAAAATTTAATTATTAAAACTTTAAATTTTAAAATTTAAAAATTTAAAAATTTAAATACTAAATATTAAAAATTTAATTATTAAAACTTTAAATTTTAAAATTTAAAAATTTAAATACTAAATTTAAAAAATTTAATTATAAAAGCTTCAAATTTTAAAATTTAAAAATTTAAAAATTTAAATATTAAATTTTAAAAATTTGAATATTAAAACTTTAAATTTTAAAATTTAAAAATTTAAATACTAAATTTTAAAAATTTGAATATTAAAACTTTAAATTTTAAAATTTAAAAATTTAAATTTTAAAATTTAAAAATTTAAATTTTAAAATTTAAAAATTTAAATTTTAAAATTTAAAAATTTAAATTTTAAAATACTAAATTTAAAAAATTTAAATATTAAAACTTTAAATTTTAAAATTTAAAAATTTAAAAATTTAAATACTAAATATTAAAAATTTAATTATTAAAACTTTAAATTTTAAAATTTAAAAATTTAAATTTTAAAATTTAAAAATTTAAATTTTAAAATTTAAAAATTTAAATTTTAAAATACTAAATTTAAAAAATTTAATTATAAAAACTTTAAATTTTAAAATTTTAAAATTTAAAAATTTAAAAATTTAAATACTAAATTTTAAAAATTTAATTATTAAAACTTTAAATTTTAAAATTTAAAAATTTAAATACTAAATTTTAAAAATTTAAATATTAAAACTTTAAATTTTAAAATTTAAAAATTTAAATACTAAATTTTAAACTTTTAATTATTAAAACGTTAAATTTTAAAATTTAAAAATTTAAATTTTAAAATTTAAAAATTTAAATTTTAAAATTTAAAAATTTAAATACTAAATTTTAAAAAGTTAATTTCAAAACATTAAATTTTAAAATTTAAAAATTTAAATACTAAATTTTAATAATTTAAATATTTAAATACTCAATTTTAAAAATTTAATTATTAAAACTTTAAATTTTAAAATTTAAAAATTTAAAAATTTAAATACTAAATATTAAAAATTTAATTATTAAAACTTTAAATTTTAAAATTTAAAAATTTAAATTTTAAAATTTAAAAATTTAAATTTTAAAATTTAAAAATTTAAATACTAAATTTTAAACATTTAATTATTAAAACGTTAAATTTTAAAATTTAAAAATTTAAATTTTAAAATTTAAAAATTTAAATTTTAAAATTTAAAAATTTAAATTTGAATATTTAAAAATTTAAATTTTAAAATTTAAAAATTTAAATACTAAATTTTAAAAATTTAATTATTAAAACTTTAAATTTTAAAATTTAAAAATTTAAAAATTTAAATACTAAATTTTAAAAATTTATTTATTAAAATTTTAAATTTTAAAATTTAAAAATTTAAATACTAAATTTTAAAAATTTAATTATTAAAACTTTAAATTTTAAAATTTAAAAATTTAAAAATTTAAATACTAGATATTAAAAATTTAATTATTAAAACTTTAAATTTTAAAATTTAAAAATTTAAATTTTAAAATTTAAAAATTTAAATTTTAAAATTTAAAAATTTAAATTTTAATATTTAAAAATTTAAATACTAAATTTAAAAAATTTAATTATAAAAACTTTAAATTTTGAAATTTAAAAATTTAAAAATTTAAATACTAAATTTTAAAAATTTAATTATTAAAACTTTAAATTTTAAAATTTAAAAATTTAAATACTAAATTTTAAAAATTTAAATATTAAAACTTTAAATTTTAAAATTTAAAAATTTAAATATTAAATTTTAAAAATTTGAATATTAAAACTTTAAATTTTAAAATTTAAAAATTTAAATACTAAATTTTTAAAATTGAATTATTAAAATTTTAAATTTTAAAATTTAAAAATTTAAATTTTAAAATTTAAAAATTTAAATTTTAAAATTTAAAAATTTAAATTTTAAAATTTAAAAATTTAAATTTTAAAATTTAAAAATTTAAATTTTAAAATTTAAAAATTTTAATTTGAATATTTAAAAATTTAAATTTTAAAATTTAAAAATTTAAATACTAAATTTTAAAAATTTAATTATTAAAACTTTAAATTTTAAAATTTAAAAATTTAAAAATTTAAATACTAAATTTTAAATTATTTATTAAAATTTTAAATTTTAAAATTTAAAAATTTAAATACTAAATTTTAAAAATTTAATTATTAAAACTTTAACTTTTAAAATTTAAAAATTTAAATACTAAATTTTAAAAATTTAATTATTAAAACTTTAAATTTTAAAATTTAAAAATTTAAATACTAAATTTTAAAAATTTGAATATTAAAACTTTAAATTTTAAAATTTAAAAATTTAAATTTTAAAATTTAAAAATTTAAATTTTAAAATTTAAAAATTTAAATTTTAAAATTTAAAAATTTAAATACTAAATTTTAAAAATTTAATTTCAAAACTTTAAATTTTAAAATTTAAAAATTTAAATACTAAATTTTAATAATTTAAAAATTTAAATACTCAATTTTAAAAATTTAATTATTAAAACTTTAAATTTTAAAATTTAAAAATTTAAAAATTTAAATACTAAATATTAAAAATTTAATTATTAAAACTTTAAATTTTAAAATTTAAAAATTTAAATTTTAAAATTTAAAAATTTAAATTTTAAAATTTAAAAATTTAAATACTAAATTTAAAAAATTTAATTATAAAAACTTTAAATTTTGAAATTTAAAAATTTAAAAATTTAAATACTAAATTTTAAAAATTTAATTATTAAAACTTTAAATTTTAAAATTTAAAAATTTAAATACTAAATTTTAAAAATTTAAATATTAAAACTTTAAATTTTAAAATTTAAAAATTTAAATATTAAATTTTAAAAATTTGAATATTAAAACTTTAAATTTTAAAATTTAAAAATTTAAATACTAAATTTTTAAAATTGAATTATTAAAATTTTAAATTTTAAAATTTAAAAATTTAAATTTTAAAATTTAAAAATTTAAATTTTAAAATTTAAAAATTTAAATTTTAAAATTTAAAAATTTAAATTTTAAAATTTAAAAATTTAAATTTTAAAATTTAAAAATTTAAATTTTAAAATTTAAAAATTTTAATTTGAATATTTAAAAATTTAAATTTTAAAATTTAAAAATTTAAATACTAAATTTTAAAAATTTAATTATTAAAACTTTAAATTTTAAAATTTAAAAATTTAAAAATTTAAATACTAAATTTTAAATTATTTATTAAAATTTTAAATTTTAAAATTTAAAAATTTAAATACTAAATTTTAAAAATTTAATTATTAAAACTTTAACTTTTAAAATTTAAAAATTTAAATACTAAATTTTAAAAATTTAATTATTAAAACTTTAAATTTTAAAATTTAAAAATTTAAATACTAAATTTTAAAAATTTGAATATTAAAACTTTAAATTTTAAAATTTAAAAATTTAAATTTTAAAATTTAAAAATTTAAATACTAAATTTTAAAAATTTAATTTCAAAACTTTAAATTTTAAAATTTAAAAATTTAAATACTAAATTTTAATAATTTAAAAATTTAAATACTCAATTTTAAAAATTTAATTATTAAAACTTTAAATTTTAAAATTTAAAAATTTAAAAATTTAAATACTAAATATTAAAAATTTAATTATTAAAACTTTAAATTTTAAAATTTAAAAATTTAAATTTTAAAATTTAAAAATTTAAATTTTAAAATTTAAAAATTTAAATACTAAATTTAAAAAATTTAATTATAAAAACTTTAAATTTTAAAATTTAAAAATTTAAAAATTTAAATATTAAATTTTAAAAATTTGAATATTAAAACTTTAAATTTTAAAATTTAAAAATTTAAATACTAAATTTTAAAAATTTGAATATTAAAACTTTAAATTTTAAAATTTAAAAATTTAAATTTTAAAATTTAAAAATTTAAATTTTAAAATTTAAAAATTTAAATTTTAAAATTTAAAAATTTAAATTTTAAAATTTAAAAATTTAAATACTAAATTTTAAAAATTTAATTTCAAAACTTTAAATTTTAAAATTTGAAAATTTAAATACTAAATTTTAATAATTTAAAAATTTAAATACTCAATTTTAAAAATTTAATTATTAAAACTTTAAATTTTAAAATTTAAAAATTTAAAAATTTAAATACTAAATATTAAAAATTTAATTATTAAAACTTTAAATTATAAAATTTAAAAATTTAAATTTTAAAATTTAAAAATTTAAATTTTAAAATACTAAATTTAAAAAATTTAATTATAAAAACTTTAAATTTTAAAATTTTAAAATTTAAAAATTTAAATACTAGATATTAAAAATTTAATTATTAAAACTTTAAATTTTAAAATTTAAAAATTTAAATTTTAAAATTTAAAAATTTAAATTTTAAAATTTAAAAATTTAAATTTTAATATTTAAAAATTTAAATACTAAATTTAAAAAATTTAATTATAAAAACTTTAAATTTTAAAATTTAAAAATTTAAATACAAAATTTTAAAAATTTAATTATTAAAACTTTAAATTTTAAAATTTAAAAATTTAAATACTAAATTTTAAAAATTTAAATATTAAAACTTTAAATTTTAAAATTTAAAAATTTAAATATTAAATTTTAAAAATTTGAATATTAAAACTTTAAATTTTAAAATTTAAAAATTTAAATACTAAATTTTTAAAATTGAATTATTAAAATTTTAAATTTTAAAATTTAAAAATTTAAATTTTAAAATTTAAAAATTTAAATTTTAAAATTTAAAAATTTAAATTTTAAAATTTAAAAATTTAAATTTAAAAATTTAAATTTTAAAATTTAAAAATTTAAATTTTAAAATTTAAAAATTTTAATTTGAATATTTAAAAATTTAAATTTTAAAATTTAAAAATTTAAATACTAAATTTTAAAAATTTAATTATTAAAACTTTAAATTTTAAAATTTAAAAATTTAAAAATTTAAAAACTAAATTTTAAATTATTTATTAAAATTTTAAATTTTAAAATTTAAAAATTTAAATACTAAATTTTAAAAATTTAATTATTAAAACTTTAACTTTTAAAATTTAAAAATTTAAATACTAAATTTTAAAAATTTAATTATTAAAACTTTAAATTTTAAAATTTAAAAATTTAAATACTAAATTTTAAAAATTTGAATATTAAAACTTTAAATTTTAAAATTTAAAAATTTAAATTTTAAAATTTAAAAATTTAAATTTTAAAATTTAAAAATTTAAATACTAAATTTTAAAAATTTAATTTCAAAACTTTAAATTTTAAAATTTAAAAATTTAAATACTAAATTTTAATAATTTAAAAATTTAAATACTCAATTTTAAAAATTTAATTATTAAAACTTTAAATTTTAAAATTTAAAAATTTAAAAATTTAAATACTAAATATTAAAAATTTAATTATTAAAACTTTAAATTTTAAAATTTAAAAATTTAAATTTTAAAATTTAAAAATTTAAATTTTAAAATTTAAAAATTTAAATACTAAATTTAAAAAATTTAATTATAAAAACTTTAAATTTTAAAATTTAAAAATTTAAAAATTTAAATACTAAATTTTAAAAATTTAATTATTAAAACTTTAAATTTTAAAATTTAAAAATTTAAATACTAAATTTTAAAAATTTAAATATTAAAACTTTAAATTTTAAAATTTAAAAATTTAAAAATTTAAATACTAAATATTAAAAATTTAATTATTAAAACTTTAAATTTTAAAATTTAAAAATTTAAATTTTAAAATTTAAAAATTTAAATTTTAAAATTTAAAAATTTAAATTTTAAAATACTAAATTTAAAAAATTTAATTATAAAAACTTTAAATTTTAAAATTTTAAAATTTAAAAATTTAAAAATTTAAATACTAAATTTTAAAAATTTAATTATTAAAACTTTAAATTTTAAAATTTAAAAATTTAAATACTAAATTTTAAAAATTTAAATATTAAAACTTTAAATTTTAAAATTTAAAAATTTAAATACTAAATTTTAAACTTTTAATTATTAAAACGTTAAATTTTAAAATTTAAAAATTTAAATTTTAAAATTTAAAAATTTAAATTTTAAAATTTAAAAATTTAAATACTAAATTTTTAAAAGTTAATTTCAAAACTTTAAATTTTAAAATTTAAAAATTTAAATACTAAATTTTAATAATTTAAATATTTAAATACTCAATTTTAAAAATTTAATTATTAAAACTTTAAATTTTAAAATTTAAAAATTTAAAAATTTAAATACTAAATATTAAAAATTTAATTATTAAAACTTTAAATTTTAAAATTTAAAAATTTAAATTTTAAAATTTAAAAATTTAAATTTTAAAATTTAAAAATTTAAATACTAAATTTTAAACATTTAATTATTAAAACGTTAAATTTTAAAATTTAAAAATTTAAATTTTAAAATTTAAAAATTTAAATTTTAAAATTTAAAAATTTAAATTTTAAAATTTAAAAATTTAAATTTTAAAATTTAAAAATTTAAATTTTAAAATTTAAAAATTTAAATTTTAAAATTTAAAAATTTAAATTTTAAAATTTAAAAATTTAAATTTGAATATTTAAAAATTTAAATTTTAAAATTTAAATACTAAATTTTAAAAATTTAATTATTAAACCTTTAAATTTTAAAATTTAAAAATTTAAAAATTTAAATACTAAATTTTAAAAATTTATTTATTAAAATTTTAAATTTTAAAATTTAAAAATTTAAATACTAAATTTTAAAAATTTAATTATTAAAACTTTAAATTTTAAAATTTAAAAATTTAAAAATTTAAATACTAGATATTAAAAATTTAATTATTAAAACTTTAAATTTTAAAATTTAAAAATTTAAATTTTAAAATTTAAAAATTTAAATTTTAAAATTTAAAAATTTAAATACTAAATTTAAAAAATTTAATTATAAAAACTTTAAATTTTAAAATTTAAAAATTTAAAAATTTAAATACTAAATTTTAAAAATTTAATTATTAAAACTTTAAATTTTAAAATTTAAAAATTTAAATACTAAATTTTAAAAATTTAAATATTAAAACTTTAAATTTTAAAATTTAAAAATTTAAATATTAAATTTTAAAAATTTGAATATTAAAACTTTAAATTTTAAAATTTAAAAATTTAAATACTAAATTTTTAAAATCGAATTATTAAAATTTTAAATTTTAAAATTTAAAAATTTAAAAATTTAAATATTAAATTTTAAAAATTTGAATATTAAAACTTTAAATTTTAAAATTTAAAAATTTAAATACTAAATTTTAAAAATTTGAATATTAAAACTTTAAATTTTAAAATTTAAAAATTTAAATTTTAAAATTTAAAACTTTAAATTTTAAAATTTAAAAATTTAAATTTTAAAATTTAAAAATTTAAATACTAAATTTTAAAAATTTAATTTCAAAACTTTAAATTTTAAAATTTGAAAATTTAAATACTAAATTTTAATAATTTAAAAATTTAAATACTCAATTTTAAAAATTTAATTATTAAAACTTTAAATTTTAAAATTTAAAAATTTAAAAATTTAAATACTAAATATTAAAAATTTAATTATTAAAACTTTAAATTTTAAAATTTAAAAATTTAAATTTTAAAATTTAAAAATTTAAATTTTAAAATACTAAATTTAAAAAATTTAATTATAAAAACTTTAAATTTTAAAATTTTAAAATTTAAAAATTTAAATACTAGATATTAAAAATTTAATTATTAAAACTTTAAATTTTAAAATTTAAAAATTTAAATTTTAAAATTTAAAAATTTAAAAATTTAAATACTAAATATTAAAAATTTAATTATTAAAACTTTAAATTTTAAAATTTAAAAATTTAAATTTTAAAATTTAAAAATTTAAATTTTAAAATTTAAAAATTTAAATTTTAAAATACTAAATTTAAAAAATTTAATTATAAAAACTTTAAATTTTAAAATTTTAAAATTTAAAAATTTAAAAATTTAAATACTAAATATTAAAAATTTAATTATTAAAACTTTAAATTTTAAAATTTAAAAATTTAAATTTTAAAATTTAAAAATTTAAATTTTAAAATTTAAAAATTTAAATTTTAAAATACTAAATTTAAAAAATTTAATTATAAAAACTTTAAATTTTAAAATTTTAAAATTTAAAAATTTAAATACTAAATTTTAAAAATTTAATTATTAAAACTTTAAATTTTAAAATTTAAAAATTTAAATACTAAATTTTAAAAATTTAAATATTAAAACTTTAAATTTTAAAATTTAAAAATTTAAATACTAAATTTTAAACTTTTAATTATTAAAACGTTAAATTTTAAAATTTAAAAATTTAAATTTTAAAATTTAAAAATTTAAATTTTAAAATTTAAAAATTTAAATACTAAATTTTAAAAAGTTAATTTCAAAACTTTAAATTTTAAAATTTAAAAATTTAAATACTAAATTTTAATAATTTAAATATTTAAATACTCAATTTTAAAAATTTAATTATTAAAACTTTAAATTTTAAAATTTAAAAATTTAAAAATTTAAATACTAAATATTAAAAATTTAATTATTAAAACTTTAAATTTTAAAATTTAAAAATTTAAATTTTAAAATTTAAAAATTTAAATTTTAAAATTTAAAAATTTAAATACTAAATTTTAAACATTTAATTATTAAAACGTTAAATTTTAAAATTTAAAAATTTAAATTTTAAAATTTAAAAATTTAAATTTTAAAATTTAAAAATTTAAATTTTAAAATTTAAAAATTTAAATTTTAAAATTTAAAAATTTAAATTTTAAAATTTAAAAATTTAAATTTGAATATTTAAAAATTTAAATTTTAAAATTTAAATACTAAATTTTAAAAATTTAATTATTAAACCTTTAAATTTTAAAATTTAAAAATTTAAAAATTTAAATACTAAATTTTAAAAATTTATTTATTAAAATTTTAAATTTTAAAATTTAAAAATTTAAATACTAAATTTTAAAAATTTAATTATTAAAACTTTAAATTTTAAAATTTAAAAATTTAAAAATTTAAATACTAGATATTAAAAATTTAATTATTAAAACTTTAAATTTTAAAATTTAAAAATTTAAATTTTAAAATTTAAAAATTTAAATTTTAAAATTTAAAAATTTAAATAATAAATTTAAAAAATTTAATTATAAAAACTTTAAATTTTAAAATTTAAAAATTTAAAAATTTAAATACTAAATTTTAAAAATTTAATTATTAAAACTTTAAATTTTAAAATTTAAAAATTTAAATACTAAATTTTAAAAATTTAAATATTAAAACTTTAAATTTTAAAATTTAAAAATTTAAATATTAAATTTTAAAAATTTGAATATTAAAACTTTAAATTTTAAAATTTAAAAATTTAAATACTAAATTTTTAAAATCGAATTATTAAAATTTTAAATTTTAAAATTTAAAAATTTAAAAATTTAAATATTAAATTTTAAAAATTTGAATATTAAAACTTTAAATTTTAAAATTTAAAAATTTAAATACTAAATTTTAATAATTTAAAAATTTAAATACTCAATTTTAAAAATTTAATTATTAAAACTTTAAATTTTAAAATTTAAAAATTTAAAAATTTAAATACTAGATATTAAAAATTTAATTATTAAAACTTTAAATTTTAAAATTTAAAAATTTAAATTTTAAAATTTAAAAATTTAAATTTTAAAATTTAAAAATTTAAATTTTAATATTTAAAAATTTAAATACTAAATTTAAAAAATTTAATTATAAAAACTTTAAATTTTAAAATTTTAAAATTTAAAAATTTAAATACTAGATATTAAAAATTTAATTATTAAAACTTTAAATTTTAAAATTTAAAAATTTAAATTTTAAAATTTAAAAATTTAAATTTTAAAATTTAAAAATTTAAATTTTAATATTTAAAAATTTAAATACTAAATTTAAAAAATTTAATTATAAAAACTTTAAATTTTAAAATTTAAAAATTTAAATACAAAATTTTAAAAATTTAATTATTAAAACTTTAAATTTTAAAATTTAAAAATTTAAATACTAAATTTTAAAAATTTAAATATTAAAACTTTAAATTTTAAAATTTAAAAATTTAAATATTAAATTTTAAAAATTTGAATATTAAAACTTTAAATTTTAAAATTTAAAAATTTAAATACTAAATTTTTAAAATTGAATTATTAAAATTTTAAATTTTAAAATTTAAAAATTTAAATTTTAAAATTTAAAAATTTAAATTTTAAAATTTAAAAATTTAAATTTTAAAATTTAAAAATTTAAATTTTAAAATTTAAAAATTTAAATTTTAAAATTTAAAAATTTAAATTTTAAAATTTAAAAATTTTAATTTGAATATTTAAAAATTTAAATTTTAAAATTTAAAAATTTAAATACTAAATTTTAAAAATTTAATTTTTAAAACTTTAAATTTTAAAATTTAAAAATTTAAAAATTTAAATACTAAATTTTAAATTATTTATTAAAATTTTAAATTTTAAAATTTAAAAATTTAAATACTAAATTTTAAAAATTTAATTATTAAAACTTTAACTTTTAAAATTTAAAAATTTAAATACTAAATTTTAAAAATTTAATTATTAAAACTTTAAATTTTAAAATTTAAAAATTTAAATACTAAATTTTAAAAATTTGAATATTAAAACTTTAAATTTTAAAATTTAAAAATTTAAATTTTAAAATTTAAAAATTTAAATTTTAAAATTTAAAAATTTAAATACTAAATTTTAAAAATTTAATTTCAAAACTTTAAATTTTAAAATTTAAAAATTTAAATACTAAATTTTAATAATTTAAAAATTTAAATACTCAATTTTAAAAATTTAATTATTAAAACTTTAAATTTTAAAATTTAAAAATTTAAAAATTTAAATACTAAATATTAAAAATTTAATTATTAAAACTTTAAATTTTAAAATTTAAAAATTTAAATTTTAAAATTTAAAAATTTAAATTTTAAAATTTAAAAATTTAAATACTAAATTTAAAAAATTTAATTATAAAAACTTTAAATTTTAAAATTTAAAAATTTAAAAATTTAAATACTAAATTTTAAAAATTTAATTATTAAAACTTTAAATTTTAAAATTTAAAAATTTAAATACTAAATTTTAAAAATTTAAATATTAAAACTTTAAATTTTAAAATTTAAAAATTTAAAAATTTAAATACTAAATATTAAAAATTTAATTATTAAAACTTTAAATTTTAAAATTTAAAAATTTAAATTTTAAAATTTAAAAATTTAAATTTTAAAATTTAAAAATTTAAATTTTAAAATACTAAATTTAAAAAATTTAATTATAAAAACTTTAAATTTTAAAATTTTAAAATTTAAAAATTTAAAAATTTAAATACTAAATTTTAAAAATTTAATTATTAAAACTTTAAATTTTAAAATTTAAAAATTTAAATACTAAATTTTAAAAATTTAAATATTAAAACTTTAAATTTTAAAATTTAAAAATTTAAATACTAAATTTTAAACTTTTAATTATTAAAACGTTAAATTTTAAAATTTAAAAATTTAAATTTTAAAATTTAAAAATTTAATTTTTAAAATTTAAAAATTTAAATACTAAATTTTAAAAAGTTAATTTCAAAACTTTAAATTTTAAAATTTAAAAATTTAAATACTAAATTTTAATAATTTAAATATTTAAATACTCAATTTTAAAAATTTAATTATTAAAACTTTAAATTTTAAAATTTAAAAATTTAAAAATTTAAATACTAAATATTAAAAATTTAATTATTAAAACTTTAAATTTTAAAATTTAAAAATTTAAATTTTAAAATTTAAAAATTTAAATTTTAAAATTTAAAAATTTAAATTTTAAAATTTAAAAATTTAAATACTAAATTTTAAACATTTAATTATTAAAACGTTAAATTTTAAAATTTAAAAATTTAAATCTTAAAATTTAAAAATTTAAATTTTAAAATTTAAAAATTTAAATTTTAAAATTTAAAAATTTAAATTTTAAAATTTAAAAATTTAAATTTGAATATTTAAAAATTTAAATTTTAAAATTTAAATACTAAATTTTAAAAATTTAATTATTAAACCTTTAAATTTTAAAATTTAAAAATTTAAAAATTTAAATACTAAATTTTAAAAATTTATTTATTAAAATTTTAAATTTTAAAATTTAAAAATTTAAATACTAAATTTTAAAAATTTAATTATTAAAACTTTAAATTTTAAAATTTAAAAATTAAAAAATTTAAATACTAGATATTAAAAATTTAATTATTAAAACTTTAAATTTTAAAATTTAAAAATTTAAATTTTAAAATTTAAAAATTTAAATTTTAAAATTTAAAAATTTAAATACTAAATTTAAAAAATTTAATTATAAAAACTTTAAATTTTAAAATTTAAAAATTTAAAAATTTAAATACTAAATTTTAAAAATTTAATTATTAAAACTTTAAATTTTAAAATTTAAAAATTTAAATACTAAATTTTAAAAATTTAAATATTAAAACTTTAAATTTTAAAATTTAAAAATTTAAATATTAAATTTTAAAAATTTGAATATTAAAACTTTAAATTTTAAAATTTAAAAATTTAAATACTAAATTTTTAAAATCGAATTATTAAAATTTTAAATTTTAAAATTTAAAAATTTAAAAATTTAAATATTAAATTTTAAAAATTTGAATATTAAAACTTTAAATTTTAAAATTTTAAAATTTAAATACTAAATTTTAAAAGTTTGAATATTAAAACTTTAAATTTTAAAATTTAAAAATTTAAATTTTAAAATTTAAAAATTTAAATTTTAAAATTTAAAAATTTAAATTTTAAAATTTAAAAATTTAAATTTTAAAATTTAAAAATTTAAATTTTAAAATTTAAAAATTTAAATACTAAATTTTAAAAAGTTAATTTCAAAACTTTAAATTTTAAAATTTAAAAATTTAAATACTAAATTTTAATAATTTAAATATTTAAATACTCAATTTTAAAAATTTAATTATTAAAACTTTAAATTTTAAAATTTAAAAATTTAAATTTTAAAATTTAAAAATTTAAATTTTAAAATTTAAAAATTTAAATACTAAATTTTAAACATTTAATTATTAAAACGTTAAATTTTAAAATTTAAAAATTTAAATTTTAAAATTTAAAAATTTAAATTTTAAAATTTAAAAATTTAAATTTTAAAATTTAAAAATTTAAATTTGAATATTTAAAAATTTAAATTTTAAAATTTAAAAATTTAAATACTAAATTTTAAAAATTTAATTATTAAACCTTTAAATTTTAAAATTTAAAAATTTAAAAATTTAAATACTAAATTTTAAAAATTTATTTATTAAAATTTTAAATTTTAAAATTTAAAAATTTAAATACTAAATTTTAAAAATTTAATTATTAAAACTTTAAATTTTAAAATTTAAAAATTTAAAAATTTAAATACTAGATATTAAAAATTTAATTATTAAAACTTTAAATTTTAAAATTTAAAAATTTAAATTTTAAAATTTAAAAATTTAAATACTAAATTTAAAAAATTTAATTATAAAAACTTTAAATTTTAAAATTTAAAAATTTAAAAATTTAAATACTAAATTTTAAAAATTTAATTATTAAAACTTTAAATTTTAAAATTTAAAAATTTAAATACTAAATTTTAAAAATTTAAATATTAAAACTTTAAATTTTAAAATTTAAAAATTTAAATATTAAATTTTAAAAATTTGAATATTAAAACTTTAAATTTTAAAATTTAAAAATTTAAATACTAAATTTTTAAAATCGAATTATTAAAATTTTAAATTTTAAAATTTAAAAATTTAAATTTTAAAATTTAAAAATTTAAATTTTAAAATTTAAAAATTTAAATTTTAAAATTTAAAAATTTAAATTTTAAAATTTAAAAATTTAAATTTTAAAATTTAAAAATTTAAATTTTAAAATTTAAAAATTTAAATTTGAATATTTAAAAATTTAAATTTTAAAATTTAAAAATTTAAATACTAAATTTTAAAAATTTAATTATTAAACCTTTAAATTTTAAAATTTAAAAATTTAAAAATTTAAATACTAAATTTTAAAAATTTAATTATTAAAACTTTAAATTTTAAAATTTAAAAATTTAAATACTAAATTTTAAAAATTTAAATATTAAAACTTTAAATTTTAAAATTTAAAAATTTAAATATTAAATTTTAAAAATTTGAATATTAAAACTTTAAATTTTAAAATTTAAAAATTTAAATACTAAATTTTTAAAATCGAATTATTAAAATTTTAAATTTTAAAATTTAAAAATTTAAAAATTTAAATATTAAATTTTAAAAATTTGAATATTAAAACTTTAAATTTTAAAATTTTAAAATTTAAATACTAAATTTTAAAAGTTTGAATATTAAAACTTTAAATTTTAAAATTTAAAAATTTAAATTTTAAAATTTAAAAATTTAAATTTTAAAATTTAAAAATTTAAATTTTAAAATTTAAAAATTTAAATTTTAAAATTTAAAAATTTAAATACTAAATTTTAAAAAGTTAATTTCAAAACTTTAAATTTTAAAATTTAAAAATTTAAATACTAAATTTTAATAATTTAAATATTTAAATACTCAATTTTAAAAATTTAATTATTAAAACTTTAAATTTTAAAATTTAAAAATTTAAATTTTAAAATTTAAAAATTTAAATTTTAAAATTTAAAAATTTAAATACTAAATTTTAAACATTTAATTATTAAAACGTTAAATTTTAAAATTTAAAAATTTAAATTTTAAAATTTAAAAATTTAAATTTTAAAATTTAAAAATTTAAATTTTAAAATTTAAAAATTTAAATTTGAATATTTAAAAATTTAAATTTTAAAATTTAAAAATTTAAATACTAAATTTTAAAAATTTAATTATTAAACCTTTAAATTTTAAAATTTAAAAATTTAAAAATTTAAATACTAAATTTTAAAAATTTATTTATTAAAATTTTAAATTTTAAAATTTAAAAATTTAAATACTAAATTTTAAAAATTTAATTATTAAAACTTTAAATTTTAAAATTTAAAAATTTAAAAATTTAAATACTAGATATTAAAAATTTAATTATTAAAACTTTAAATTTTAAAATTTAAAAATTTAAATTTTAAAATTTAAAAATTTAAATACTAAATTTAAAAAATTTAATTATAAAAACTTTAAATTTTAAAATTTAAAAATTTAAAAATTTAAATACTAAATTTTAAAAATTTAATTATTAAAACTTTAAATTTTAAAATTTAAAAATTTAAATACTAAATTTTAAAAATTTAAATATTAAAACTTTAAATTTTAAAATTTAAAAATTTAAATATTAAATTTTAAAAATTTGAATATTAAAACTTTAAATTTTAAAATTTAAAAATTTAAATACTAAATTTTTAAAATCGAATTATTAAAATTTTAAATTTTAAAATTTAAAAATTTAAATTTTAAAATTTAAAAATTTAAATTTTAAAATTTAAAAATTTAAATTTTAAAATTTAAAAATTTAAATTTTAAAATTTAAAAATTTAAATTTTAAAATTTAAAAATTTAAATTTTAAAATTTAAAAATTTAAATTTTAAAATTTAAAAATTTTAATTTGAATATTTAAAAATTTAAATTTTAAAATTTAAAAATTTAAATACTAAATTTTAAAAATTTAATTATTAAAACTTTAAATTTTAAAATTTAAAAATTTAAAAATTTAAATACTAAATTTTAAATTATTTATTAAAATTTTAAATTTTAAAATTTAAAAATTTAAATACTAAATTTTAAAAATTTAATTATTAAAATTTTAACTTTTAAAATTTAAAAATTTAAATACTAAATTTTAAAATTTTAATTATTAAAACTTTAAATTTTAAAATTTAAAAATTTAAATACTAAATTTTAAAAATTTGAATATTAAAACTTTAAATTTTAAAATTTAAAAATTTAAATTTTAAAATTTAAAAATTTAAATTTTAAAATTTAAAAATTTAAATACTAAATTTTAAAAATTTAATTTCAAAACTTTAAATTTTAAAATTTAAAAATTTAAATACTAAATTTTAATAATTTAAAAATTTAAATACTCAATTTTAAAAATTTAATTATTAAAACTTTAAATTTTAAAATTTAAAGTTTTGAAATTAACTTTTTAAAATTTAGTATTTAAATTTTTAAATTTTAAAATTTAAATTTTTAAATTTTAAAATTTAAATTTTTAAATTTTAAAATTTAACGTTTTAATAATTAAAAGTTTAAAATTTAGTATTTAAATTTTTAAATTTTAAAATTTAAAGTTTTAATATTTAAATTTTTAAAATTTAGTATTTAAATTTTTAAATTTTAAAATTTAAAGTTTTAATAATTAAATTTTTAAAATTTAGTATTTAAATTTTTAAATTTTTAAATTTTAAAATTTTAAAATTTAAAGTTTTTATAATTAAATTTTTTAAATTTAGTATTTTAAAATTTAAATTTTTAAATTTTAAAATTTAAATTTTTAAATTTTAAAATTTAAATTTTTAAATTTTAAAATTTAAAGTTTTAATAATTAAATTTTTAATATTTAGTATTTAAATTTTTAAATTTTTAAATTTTAAAATTTAAAGTTTTAATATTTAAATTTTTAAAATTTAGTATTTAAATTTTTAAATTTTAAAATTTAAAGTTTTAATAATTAAATTTTTAAAATTTAGTATTTAAATTTTTAAATTTTTAAATTTTAAAATTTAAAGTTTTTATAATTAAATTTTTTAAATTTAGTATTTAAATTTTTAAATTTTAAAATTTAAATTTTTAAATTTTAAAATTTAAATTTTTAAATTTTAAAATTTAAAGTTTTAATAATTAAATTTTTAATATTTAGTATTTAAATTTTTAAATTTTTAAATTTTAAAATTTAAAGTTTTAATAATTAAATTTTTAAAATTGAGTATTTAAATTTTTAAATTATTAAAATTTAGTATTTAAATTTTTAAATTTTAAAATTTAAAGTTTTGAAATTAAATTTTTAAAATTTAGTATTTAAATTTTTAAATTTTAAAATTTAAATTTTAAAATTTAAAAATTTAAATTTTAAAATTTAAAAATTTAAATTTTAAAATTTAAAAATTTAAATACTAAATTTTAAAAATTTAATTTCAAAACTTTAAATTTTAAAATTTAAAAATTTAAATACTAAATTTTAATAATTTAAAAATTTAAATACTCAATTTTAAAAATTTAATTATTAAAACTTTAAATTTTAAAATTTAAAAATTTAAAAATTTAAATACTAAATATTAAAAATTTAATTATTAAAACTTTAAATTTTAAAATTTAAAAATTTAAATTTTAAAATTTAAAAATTTAAATTTTAAAATTTAAAAATTTAAATACTAAATTTAAAAAATTTAATTATAAAAACTTTAAATTTTAAAATTTAAAAATTTAAAAATTTAAATACTAAATTTTAAAAATTTAATTATTAAAACTTTAAATTTTAAAATTTAAAAATTTAAATACTAAATTTTAAAAATTTAAATATTAAAACTTTAAATTTTAAAATTTAAAAATTTAAAAATTTAATACTAAATATTAAAAATTTAATTATTAAAACTTTAAATTTTAAAATTTAAAAATTTAAATTTTAAAATTTAAAAATTTAAATTTTAAAATTTAAAAATTTAAATTTTAAAATTTAAAAATTTAAATTTTAAAATACTAAATTTAAAAAATTTAATTATAAAAACTTTAAATTTTAAAATTTTAAAATTTAAAAATTTAAAAATTTAAATACTAAATTTTAAAAATTTAATTATTAAAACTTTAAATTTTAAAATTTAAAAATTTAAATACTAAATTTTTAAATATTTAAATACTAAATTTTAAAAATTTAATTATTAAAGCTATAAATTTTAAAATTTATAAATTTAAATACTAAATTTTAAAAATTTAATTATTAAAACTTTAAATTTTAAAATTTAAAAATTTAAATTTTAAAATTTAAAAATTTAAAAATTTAAATACTAAATTTTAAAAATTTATTTATTAAAATTTTAAATTTTAAAATTTAAAAATTTAAATACTAAATTTAAAAAATTTAATTATAAAAACTTTAAATTTTAAAAATTTAAAAATTTAAATACTAAATTTTAAAAATTTAATTATTAAAACTTTAAATTTTAAAATATAAATATTTAAATACTAAATTTTAAAAATTTTATTAAAGCTTAAAATTTTAAAATTTATAAATTTAAATTCTAACTTTTAAAAATTTAATTATTAAAACATTAAATTTTAAAATTTAAAAATTTAAATTTTAAAATTTAAAAATTTAAAAATTTAAATACTAAATTTTAAAAATTTATTTATTAAAATTTTAAATTTTAAAATTTAAAAATTTAAATACTAAATTTAAAAAATTTAATTATAAAAACTTTAAATTTTAAAAATTTAAAAATTTAAAAATTTAAATACTAAATTTTAAAAATTTAATTATTAAAACTTTAAATTTTAAAATTTAAATATTTAAATACTAAATTCTAAAAATTTAATTATTAAAGCTTTAAATTTTAAAATTTATAAATTTAAATAGAAAATTTTAAAAATTTGATTATTAAAACTTTAAAATTAAAACTTTAAAAATTTAGATAATATATTTTAAAAAATTATTTATTAAAATTTTAAATTTTAAAATTTAAAAATATAATACTAAGTTTTAAAAATTTAATTATTAAAACTTTAAATTATAAAATTTAAATATTTAAATACTAAATTTTAAAAATTTTATTATTAAAGCTTAAAATTTTAAAATTTATAAATTTAAATTCTAACTTTTAAAAATTTAATTATTAAAACTTTAAATTTTAAAATTTAAAAATTTAAATACTAAATTTTAAAAATATAATTTTTAAAACTTTAACTTTTAAAATTTAAAAATTTAAATATTAAATTTTAAAAATTTAATTATTAAAACTTTAAATTTTAAAATTTAGAAATTTAAATACTAAATTTTAAAAATTTATATATTAAAACTTTAAATTTTAAAATTTAAAAATTTAAATACTAAATTTTAAAAATTTAATTATTAAAACTATAAATTATAAAATTTAAATATTTAAATACTAAATTCTAAAAATTTAATTATTAAAGCTTTAAATTTTAAAATTTATAAATTTAAATAGTAAATTTTAAAAATTTAATTATTAAAACTTTAAATTTTATAATTTAAAAATTTAAATACTAAATTTTAAAAATTTAATTATTAAAACTTTAAATTATAAAATTTAAATATTTAAATACTAAATTTTAAAAATTTTATTATTAAAGCTTAAAATTTTAAAATTTATAAATTTAAATTCTAACTTTAAAAAATTTAATTATTAAAACTTTAAATTTTAAAATTTAAAAATTTAAATTTTAAAATTTAAAAATTTAAAAATTTAAATACTAAATTTTAAAAATTTATTTATTAAAATTTTAAATTTTAAAATTTAAAAATTTAAATACTAAATTTAAAAAATTTAATTATAAAAACTTTAAATTTTAAAAATTTAAAAATTTAAAAATTTAAATACTAAATTTTAAAAATTTAATTATTAAAACTTTAAATTTTAAAATATAAATATTTAAATACTAAATTTTAAAAATTTTATTAAAGCTTAAAATTTTAAAATTTATAAATTTAAATTCTAACTTTTAAAAATTTAATTATTAAAACTTTAAATTTTAAAATTTAAATATTTAAATACTTAATTCTAAAAATTTAATTATTAAAACTTTAACTTTTAAAATTTAAAAATTTAAATACTAAATTTTAAAAATTTAATTATTAAAACTTTAAATTATAAAATTTAAATATTTAAAGACCAAATTTTAAAAATTTTATTATTAAAACTTTAAATTTATAAATTTAAAATTTTAAATACTAAATTTTAAAAATTTAATTATTAAAACTTTAACTTTTAAAATTTAAAAATTTAAATAATAAATTTTAAAAATTTAATTATTAAAACATTAAATTTTAAAATTTAAAAATTTAAATAATGAATTTTAAAAATTTAAATATTAAAACTTTAAATTTTAAAATTTAAATACTAAATTTTAAAAATTTAGTTATTTAAAACTTTAAATTTTAAAATTTAAATATTTAAATAATAAATTCTAAAAATTTAATTATTAAAGCTTTAAATTTTAAAATTTATAAATTTAAATAGTAAATTTTAAAAATTTAATTATTAAAATTTTAAAAATTTAAATACTATATTTTAAAAATTTATTTATTAAAATTTTAAATTTTAAAATTTAAATATTTAAATACTAAATTCTACAAATTTAATTATTAAAGCTTTAAATTTTAAAATTTATAAATTTAAATAGTAAATTTTAAAAATTTGATTATTAAAACTTTAAAATTAAAACTTTAAAAATTTAGATAATATATTTTAAAAATTTATTTATTAAAATTTTAAATTTTAAAATTTAAAAATATAATACTAAGTTTTAAAAATTTAATTATTAAAACTTTAAATTATAAAATTTAAATATTTAAATACTAAATTTTAAAAATTTTATTATTAAAGCTTAAAATTTTAAAATTTATAATTTAAATTCTAACTTTTAAAAATTTAATTATTAAAACTTTAAATTTTAAAATTTAAAAATTTAAATACTAAATTTTAAAAATTTAATTATTAAAACTTTAAATTTTAAAATTTAAAAATTTAAATACTAAATTTTAAAAATTTAATTATTAAAACTTTAAATTTTAAAAATTTAAAAATTTAAATACTCAATTTTAAAAATTTAATTATTAAAACTTTAAATTTATAAATTTAAAAATTTAAATACTAAATTTTAAAAATTTAATTACTAAAACTTTAAATTTTAAAATTTAAAAATTTAAATACTAACTTTTAAAAATTTAATTATTAAAACTTTAAATTTTAAAATTTAAAAATTTAAATACTAAATTTTAAAAATTTAATTATTAAAACTTTAACTTTTAAAATTTAAAAATTTAAATACTAAATTTTAAAAATTTAATTATTAAAACTTTAAATTTTAAAATTTAGAAATTTAAATACTAAATTTTAAAAATTTATATATTAAAACTTTAAATTTTAAAATTTAAAAATTTAAATACTAAATTTTAAAAATTTAATTATTAAAACTTTAAATTTTAAAATTTAAATATTTAAATACTAAATTCTAAAAATTTAATTATTAAAGCTTTAAATTTTAAAATTTATAAATTTAAATAGTAAATTTTAAAAATTTAATTATTAAAATTTTAAAAATTTAAATAATATATTTTAAAAATTTATTTATTAAAATTTTAAATTTTAAAATTTAAAAATTTAAATACTAAATTTTAAAAATTTAATTATTACAACTTTAAATTATAAAATTTAAATATTTAAATACAACATTTTAAAAATTTTATTATTAAAGCTTAAAATTTTAAAATTTATAAATTTAAATACTAACTTTTAAAAATTTAATTATTAAAACTTTAAATTTTAAAATTTAAAAATTTAAATACTAAATTTTATAAATTTAATTATTAAAACTTAAAATTTTAAAATTTAAAAATTTAAATACTAAATTTTAAAAATTTAATTATTAAAACTTTAAATTTTAAAATTTAAAAATTTAAATACTAAATTTTAAAAATTTAATTATTAAAACTTTAAATTTTAAAAATTTAAAAATTTAAATACTCAATTTTAAAAATTTAATTATTAAAACTTTAAATTTATAAATTTAAAATTTTAAATACTAAATTTTAAAAATTTAATTATTAAAACTTTAACTTTTAAAATTTAAAAATTTAAATACTAAATTTTAAAAATTTATTTATTAAAACTTTAAATTTTAAAATTTAAAAATTTAAATACTAAATTTTAAAAATTTAAATATTAAAACTTTAAAATTTAAAATTTAAAAATTTAAATACCAAATTTTAAAAATTTAATTATTAAAACTTTAAATTTTAAAATTTAAATATTTAAATACTAAATTCTAAAAATTTAATTATTAAAGCTTTAAATTTTAAAATTTATAAATTTAAATAGTAAATTTTAAAAATTTAATTATTAAAATTTTAAAAATTTAAATAATATATTTTAAAAATTTGTTTATTAAAATTTTAAATTTTAAAATTTAAAAATTTAAATACTAAACTTTAAAAATTTAATTATTAAAACTTTAAATTTTAAAATTTAAATATTTAAAGACTAAATTTTAAAAATTTTATTATTAAAACTTTAAATTTATAAATTTAAAATTTTAAATACTAAATTTTAAAAATTTAATTATTAAAACTTTAACTTTTAAAATTTAAAAATTTAAATAATAAATTTTAAAAATTTAATTATTAAAACTTTAAATTTTAAAATTTAAAAATTTAAATACTAAATTTTAAAAATTTAATTATTAAAACTTTAAATTTTAAAATTTAAAAATTTAAATACTAAATTTTAAATTTTAATTATTAAAACTTTAAATTTTAAAATTTAAAAACTTAAATACTAAATTTTAAAAATTTAATTATTAAAACTTTAAATTTTAAAAATTTAAAAATTTAAATACTCAATTTTAAAAATTGAATTATTTAAATTTTAAATTTATAAATTTAAAATTTTAAATACTAAATTTTAAAAATTTAATTATTAAAACTTTAACTTTTAAAATTTAAAAATTTAAATACTAAATTTTAAAAATTTAATTATTAAAACTTTAAATTTTAAAATTTAAAAATTTAAATACTAAATTTTAAAAATTTAAATATTAAAACTTTAAATTTTAAAATTTAAAAATTTAAATACTAAATTTTAAAAATTTAGTTATTTAAAACTTTAAATTTTAAAATTTAAATATTTAAATACTAAATTCTAAAAATTTAATTATTAAAGCTTTAAATTTTAAAATTTATAAATTTAAATAGTAAATTTTAAAAATTTAATTATTAAAATTTTAAAAATTTAAATACTATATTTTAAAAATTTATTTATTAAAATTTTAAATTTTAAAATTTAAAAATTTAAATACTAAATTTAAAAATTTAATTATTAAAACTTTAAATTTTAAAATTTAAAAATTTAAAAATTTAAATACTAAATTTTAAAAATATTTTTATTAAAATTTTAAATTTTAAAATTTAAAAATTTAAATACTAAATTTTAAAAGTTTAATTATTGAAATTTTAAATTTTAAAATTTAAATATTTAAATACTAAATTTTAAAAATTTAATTATTAAAGCTATAAATTTTAAAATTTATAAATTTAAATACTAAATTTTAAAAATTTAATTATTAAAATTTTAAATTTTAAAATTTAAAAATTTAAATTTTAAAATTTAAAAATTTAAAAATTTAAATACTAAATTTTAAAAATTTATTTATTAAAATTTTAAATTTTAAAATTTAAAAATTTAAATACTAAATTTAAAAAATTTAATTATAAAAACTTTAAATTTTAAAAATTTAAAAATTTAAATACTAAATTTTAAAAATTTAATTATTAAAACTTTAAATTTTAAAATATAAATATTTAAATACCAAATTTTAAAAATTTTATTAAAGCTTAAAATTTTAAAATTTATAAATTTAAATTCTAACTTTTAAAAATTTAATTATTAAAACTTTAAATTTTAAAATTTAAAAATTTAAATTTTAAAATTTAAAAATTTAAAAATTTAAATACTAAATTTTAAAAATTTATTTATTAAAATTTTAAATTTTAAAATTTAAAAATTTAAATACTAAATTTAAAAAATTTAATTATAAAAACTTTAAATTTTAAAAATTTAAAAATTTAAAAATTTAAATACTAAATTTTAAAAATTTAATTATTAAAACTTTAAAATTTAAAATATAAATATTTAAATAATAAATTTTAAAAATTTTATTAAAGCTTAAAATTTTAAAATTTATAAATTTAAATTCTAACTTTTAAAAATTTAATTATTAAAACTTTAAATTTTAAAATTTAAAAATTTAAATTTTAAAATTTAAAAATTTAAAAATTTAAATACTAAATTTTAAAAATTTAATTATTAAATCTTTAAATTTTAAAATTTAAATATTTAAATACTAAATTCTAAAAATTTAATTATTAAAGCTTTAAATTTTAAAATTTATAAATTTAAATAGTAAATTTTAAAAATTTGATTATTAAAACTTTAAAATTAAAACTTTAAAAATTTAGATAATATATTTTAAAAATTTATTTATTAAAATTTTAAATTTTAAAATTTAAAAATATAATACTAAGTTTTAAAAATTTAATTATTAAAACTTTAAATTATAAAATTTAAATATTTAAACACTAAATTTTAAAAATTTTATTATTAAAGCTTAAAATTTTAAAATTTATAAATTTAAATTCTAACTTTTAAAAATTTAATTATTAAAACTTTAAATTTTAAAATTTAAAAATTTAAATACTAAATTTTAAAAATTTAATTATTAAAACTTTAACTTTTAAAATTTAAAAATTTAAATACTAAATTTTAAAAATTTAATTATTAAAACTTTAAATTTTAAAATTTAGAAATTTAAATACTAAATTTTAAAAATTTATATATTAAAACTTTAAATTTATAAATTTAAAATTTTAAATACTAAATTTTAAAAATTTAATTAATAAAACTTTAACTTTTAAAATTTAAATATTTAAATACTAAATTCTAAAAATTTAATTATTAAAGCTTTAAATTTTAAAATTTATAAATTTAAATAGTAAATTTTAAAAATTTAATTATTAAAATTTTAAAAATTTAAATAATATATTTTAAAAATTTATTTATTAAAATTTTAAATTTTAAAATTTAAAAATTTAAATACTAAATTTTAAAAATTTAATTATTACAACTTTAAATTATAAAATTTAAATATTTAAATACTAAATTTTAAAAATTTTATTATTAAAACTTTAAATTTATAAATTTAAAATTTTAAATACTAAATTTTAAAAATTTAATTATTAAAACTTTAAATTTCAAAATTTAAAAATTTAAATACTAAATTTTAAAAATTTAATTATTAAAACTTTAAATTTTAAAAATTTAAAAATTTAAATACTCAATTTTAAAAATTTAATTATTAAAACTTTAAATTTATAAATTTAAAATTTTAAATACTAAATTTTAAAAATGTAATTATTAAAACTTTTACTTTTAAAATTTAAAAATTTAAATATTAAATTTTAAAAATTTATTTATTAAAACTTTAAATTTTAAAATTTAAAAATTTAAATACTAAATTTTAAAAATTTAAATATTAAAACTTTAAAATTTAAAATTTAAAAATTTAAATCCTAAATTTTAAAAATTTAGTTATTATAACTTTAAATTTTAAAATTTAAAAATTTAAATACTAAATTTTAAAAATTTAATTATTAAAACTTTAAATTTTAAAATTTAAAAATTTAAATACTAAATTTTAAAAATTTAATTATTAAAACTTTAAATTTTAAAATTTAAAAATTTAAATACTAAATTTTAAAAATTTAAATATTAAAACTTTAAAATTTAAAATTTAAAAATTTAAATACTAAATTTTAAAAATTTTATTATTAGAACTTTAAATTTATAAATTTAAAATTTTAAATACTAAATTTTAAAAATTTAATTATTAAAACTTTAACTTTTAAAATTTAAAAATTTAAATAATAAATTTTAAAAATTTAATTATTAAAACTTTAAATTTTAAAATTTAAAAATTTAAATACTAAATTTTAAAAATTTAATTATTAAAACTTTAAATTTTAAAATTTAAAAATTTAAATACTAAATTTTAAATTTTAATTATTAAAACTTTAAATTTTAAAATTTAAAAACTTAAATACTAAATTTTAAAAATTTAATTATTAAAACTTTAAATTTTAAAAATTTAAAAATTTAAATACTCAATTTTAAAAATTGAATTATTTAAAGTTTAAATTTATAAATTTAAAATTTTAAATACTAAATTTTAAAAATTTAATTATTAAAACTTTAACTTTTAAAATTTAAAAATTTAAATACTAAATTTTAAAAATTTAATTATTAAAACTTTAAATTTTAAAATTTAAAAATTTAAATACTAAATTTTAAAAATTTAAATATTAAAACTTTAAAATTTAAAATTTAAAAATTTAAATACTAAATTTTAAAAATTTAATTATTATAACTTTAAATTTTAAAAATTAAATATTTAAACAATAAATTCTAAAAATTTAATTATTAAAGCTTTAAATTTTAAAATTTATAAATTTAAATAATAAATTTTAAAAATTTAATTATTAAAATTTTAAAAATTTAAATAATATATTTTAAAAATTTGTTTATTAAAATTTTAAATTTTAAAATTTAAAAATTTAAATACTAAATTTTAAAAATTTAATTATTAAAACTTTAAATTATAAAATTTAAATATTTAAAGACTAAATTTTAAAAATTTTATTATTAAAACTTTAAATTTATAAATTTAAAATTTTAAATACTAAATTTTAAAAATTTAATTATTAAAACTTTAACTTTTAAAATTTAAAAATTTAAATAATAAATTTTAAAAATTTAATTATTAAAACTTTAAATTTTAAAATTTAAAAATTTAATTACTAAATTTTAAAAATTTAAATATTAAAACTTTAAATTTTAAAATTTAAAAATTTAAATACTAAATTTTAAAAATTTAGTTATTTAAAACTTTAAATTTTAAAATTTAAATATTTAAATACTAAATTCTAAAAATTTAATTATTAAAGCTTTAAATTTTAAAATTTATAAATTTAAATAGTAAATTTTAAAAATTTAATTATTAAAATTTTAAAAATTTAAATACTATATTTTAAAAATTTATTTATTAAAATTTTAAATTTTAAAATTTAAAAATTTAATTACTAAATTTTAAAAATTTAAATATTAAAACTTTAAATTTTAAAATTTAAAAATTTAAATACTAAATTTTAAAAATTTAAGTATTAAAACTTTAAATTTTAAAATTTAAAAATTTAAAAATTTATATACTAAATTTTAAAAATATTTTTATTAAAATTTTAAATTTTAAAATTTAAAAATTTAAATACTAAATTTTAAAAGTTTAATTATTGAAATTTTAAATTTTAAAATTTAAATATTTAAATACTAAATTTTAAAAATTTAATTATTAAAGATATAAATTTTAAAATTTATAAATTTAAATACTAAATTTTAAAAATTTAATTATTAAAACTTTAAATTTTAAAATTTAAAAATTTAAATTTTAAAATTTAAAAATTTAAAAATTTAAATACTAAATTTTAAAAATTTATTTATTAAAATTTTAAATTTTAAAATTTAAAAATTTAAATACTAAATTTAAAAAATTTAATTATAAAAACTTTAAATTTTAAAAATTTAAAAATTTAAAAATTTAAATACTAAATTTTAAAAATTTAATTATTAAAACTTTAAATTTTAAAATATAATTATTTAAATACCAAATTTTAAAAATTTTATTAAAGCTTAAAATTTTAAAATTTATAAATTTAAATTCTAACTTTTAAAAATTTAATTATTAAAACTTTAAATTTTAAAATTTAAAAATTTAAATTTTAAAATTTAAAAATTTAAAAATTTAAATACTAAATTTTAAAAATTTAATTATTAAAACTTTAAATTTTAAAATATAAATATTTAAATAATAAATTTTAAAAATTTTATTAAAGCTTAAAATTTTAAAATTTATAAATTTAAATTCTAACTTTTAAAAATTTAATTATTAAAACTTTAAATTTTAAAATTTAAAAATTTAAATTTTAAAATTTAAAAATTTAAAAATTTAAATACTAAATTTTAAAAATTTAATTATTAAAACTTTAAATTTTAAAATTTAAATATTTAAATACTAAATTCTAAAAATTTAAATATTAAAGCTTTAAATTTTAAAATTTATAAATTTAAATAGTAAATTTTAAAAATTTGATTATTAAAACTTTAAAATTAAAACTTTAAAAATTTAGATAATATATTTTAAAAATTTATTTATTAAAATTTTAAATTTTAAAATTTAAAAATATAATACTAAGTTTTAAAAATTTAATTATTAAAACTTTAAATTATAAAATTTAAATATTTAAATACTAAATTTTAAAAATTTTATTATTAAAGCTTAAAATTTTAAAATTTATAAATTTAAATTCTAACTTTTAAAAATTTAATTATTAAAACTTTAAATTTTAAAATTTAAAAATTTAAATACTAAATTTTAAAAATTTAATTATTAAAACTTTAACTTTTAAAATTTAAAAATTTAAATACTAAATCTTAAAAATTTAATTAATAAAACTTTAAATTTTAAAATTTAGAAATTTAAATACTAAATTTTAAAAATTTATATATTAAAACTTTAAATTTTAAAATTTAAAAATTTAAATACTAAATTTTAAAAATTTAATTATTAAAACCTTAAATTTTAAAATTTAAATATTTAAATACTAAATTCTAAAAATTTAATTATTAAAGCTTTAAATTTTAAAATTTATAATTTTAAATAGTAAATTTTAAAAATTTAATTATTAAAACTTTAAAATTAAAACTTTAAAAATTTAAATAATATAATTTAAAAATTTATTTATTATAATTTTAAAATTTAAAAATTTAAATACTAAATTTTAAAAATTTAATTATTAAAAATATAAATTATAAAATTTAAATACTAAATTCTAAAAATTTAATTATTAAAGCTTTAAATTTTAAAATTTATAAATTTAAATAGTAAATTTTAAAAATTTAATTATTAAAACTTTAAATTTTATAATTTAAAAATTTAAATACTAAATTTTAAAAATTTAATTATTAAAACTTTAAATTATAAAATTTAAATATTTAAATACTAAATTTTAAAAATTTTATTATTAAAGCTTAAAATTTTAAAATTTATAAATTTAAATTCTAACTTTTAAAAATTTAAGTATTAAAACTTTAAATTTTAAAATTTAAAAATTTAAATACTAAATTTTAAAAATTTAATTATTAAAACTTTAAATTTTAGAATTTAAAAATTTAAATTTAAAAATTTAAAAATTTAAATACCAAATTTTAAAAATTTAATTACTAAATCTTTAAATTTTAAAGGTTGAAAATTTAAATACTAAATTTTGAAATTTAAAAATTTAAATTTCAAAATTAAAAAATTTAAATACTAAATTTTAAACATTTAATTATTAAAGCTTTAAATTTTAAAATTTAAAAATTTAAATACTAAATTTTAAAAATTTAATTATTAAAACTTTAAATTTTAAAATTTAAATATTTAAATACTTAATTCTAAAAATTTAATTATTAAAGCTATAAATTTTAAAATTTATAAATTTAAATACCAAATTCTAAAAATTTAATTATTAAAACTTTAACTTTTAAAATTTAAAAATTTAAATACTAAATTTTAAAAATTTAAATATTAAAACTTTAAATTTTAAAATTTAAAAATTTAAATACTAAATTTTAAAAATTTAATTATTAAAACTTTAAATTATAAAATTTAAATATTTAAAGACTAAATTTTAAAAATTTTATTATTAAAACTTTAAATTTATAAATTTAAAATTTTAAATACTAAATTTTAAAAATTTAATTATTAAAACTTTAACTTTTAAAATTTAAAAATTTAAATAATAAATTTTAAAAATTTAATTATTAAAACTTTAAATTTTAAAATTTAAAAATTTAAATACTAAATTTTAAAAATTTAAATATTAAAACTTTAAATTTTAAAATTTAAATACTAAATTTTAAAAATTTAGTTATTTAAAACTTTATATTTTAAAATTTAAATATTTAAATACTAAATTCTAAAAATTTAATTATTAAAGCTTTAAATTTTAAAATTTATAAATTTAAATAGTAAATTTTAAAAATTTAATTATTAAAATTTTAAAAATTTTAATACTATATTTTAAAAATTTATTTATTAAAATTTTAAATTTTAAAATTTAAAAATTTAAATACTAAATTTTAAAAATTTAATTATTAAAGCTATAAATTTTAAAATTTATAAATTTAAATACTAAATTTTAAAAATTTAATTATTAAAACTTTAAATTTTAAAATTTAAAAATTTAAATTTTAAAATTTAAAAATTTAAAAATTTAAATACTAAATTTTAAAAATTTAATTATTAAAACTTTAAATTTTAAAATTTAAATATTTAAATACTAAATTTTAAAAATTTTATTAAAGCTTAAAATTTTAAAATTTATAAATTTAAATTCTAACTTTTAAAAATTTAATTATTAAAACTTTATATTTTAAAATTTTAAAATTTAAATACTAAATTTTAAAAATTTAATTATTAAAACTTTAAATTTTAAAATTTAAATATTTAAATACTAAATTCTAAAAATTTAATTATTAAAGCTTTAAATTTTAAAATTTATAAATTTAAATAGTAAATTTTAAAAATTTGATTATTAAAACTTTAAAATTAAAACTTTAAAAATTTAGATAATATATTTTAAAAATTTATTTATTAAAATTTTAAATTTTAAAATTTAAAAATATAATACTAAGTTTTAAAAATTTAATTATTAAAACTTTAAATTATAAAATTTAAATATTTAAATACTAAATTTTAAAAATTTTATTATTAAAGCTTAAAATTTTAAAATTTATAAATTTAAATTCTAACTTTTAAAAATTTAATTATTAAAACTTTAAATTTTAAAATTTAAAAATTTAAATACTAAATTTTAAAAATTTAATTATTAAAACTTTAAATTTTAAAATTTAAATATTTAAATACTAAATTCTAAAAATTTAATTATTAAAACTTTAAATTTTAAAATTTAAATATTTAAATACTAAATTCTAAAAATTTAATTATTAAAGCTTTAAATTTTAAAATTTATAAATTTAAATAGTAAATTTTAAAAATTTAATTATTAAAACTTTAAAATTAAAACTTTAAAAATTTAAATAATATATTTTAAAAATTTATTTATTAAAATTTTAAAATTTAAAAATTTAAATACTAAATTTTAAAAATTTAATTATTAAAACTATAAATTATAAAATTCAAATATTTAAATTCTAAATTCTAAAAATTTAATTATTAAAGCTTTAAATTTTAAAATTTATAAATTTAAATAGTAAATTTTAAAAATTTAATTATTAAAACTTTAAAATTTATAATTTAAAAATATAAATACAAAATTTTAAAAATTTAATTATTAAAACTTTAAATTATAAAATTTAAATATTTAAATACTAAATTTTAAAAATTTTATTATTAAAGCTTAAAATTTTAAAATTTATAAATTTAAATTCTAACTTTTAAAAATTTAATTATTAAAACTTTAAATTTTAAAATTTAAAAATTTAAATACTAAATTTTAAAAATTTAATTATTAAAACTTTAAATTTTAGAATTTAAAAATTTAAATTTAAAAATTTAAAAATTTAAATACTAAATTTTAAAAATTTAATTACTAAATCTTTAAATTTTAAAAGTTGAAAATTTAAATACTAAATTTTAAAATTTAAAAATTTAAATTTCAAAATTTAAAAATTTAAATACTAAATTTTAAACATATAATTATTAAAGCTTTAAATTTTAAAATTTAAAAATTTAAATACTAAATTTTAAAAATTTAATTATTAAAACTTTAAATTTTAAAATTTAAATATTTAAATACTTAATTCTAAAAATTTAATTATTAAAGCTATAAATTTTAAAATTTATAAATTTAAATACTAAATTCTAAAAATTTAATTATTAAAACTTTAACTTTTAAAATTTAAAAATTTAAATACTAAATTTTAAAAATTTAAATATTAAAACTTTAAATTTTAAAATTTAAAAATTTAAATACTAAATTTTAAAAATTTAATTATTAAAACTTTAAATTTTAAAATTTAGATATTTAAATACTAAATTTTAAAAATTTTATTAAAGCATAAAATTTTAAAATTTATAAATTTAAATTCTAACTTTTAAAAATTTAATTATTAAAACTTTAAATTTTAAAATTTAAATATTTAAATACAAAATTCTAAAAATTTAATTTTATAGCTTTAAATTTTAAAATTTTAAATTTAAATACTAAATTTTAAAATTTAAAAATTTAAATTTCAAATTTTAAAAATTTAATTACTAAATTTTAAAAATTTAATTATTAAAACTTTAAATTTTAAAATTTAAAAATTTAAAATACTAAATTTTAAATATTTAATTATTAAAGCTTTAAATTTTAAAATTTAAAAATTTAAATACTAAATTTTAAAAATTTAATTATTAAAACTTTAAATTTTAAAATTTAAATTTTTAAATACTAAATTCTAAAAATTTAATTATAAAAGCTTTAAATTTTAAAATTTATAAATTTAAATACTAAATTTTAAAAATTTAATTACTAAACCTTTAAATTTTAAAAGTTAAAAATTTAAATACTAAATTTTAAAAATTTAATTATTAAAAATATAAATTATAAAATTTAAATACTAAATTCTAAAAATTTAATTATTAAAGCTTTAAATTTTAAAATTTATAAATTTAAATAGTAAATTTTAAAAATTTAATTATTAAAACTTTAAATTTTATAATTTAAAAATTTAAATACTAAATTTTAAAAATTTAATTATTAAAACTTTAAATTATAAAATTTAAATATTTAAATACTAAATTTTAAAAATTTTATTATTAAAGCTTAAAATTTTAAAATTTATAAATTTAAATTCTAACTTTTAAAAATTTAAGTATTAAAACTTTAAATTTTAAAATTTAAAAATTTAAATACTAAATTTTAAAAATTTAATTATTAAAACTTTAAATTTTAGAATTTAAAAATTTAAATTTAAAAATTTAAAAATTTAAATACCAAATTTTAAAAATTTAATTACTAAATCTTTAAATTTTAAAGGTTGAAAATTTAAATACTAAATTTTAAAATTTAAAAATTTAAATTTCAAAATTAAAAAATTTAAATACTAAATTTTAAACATTTAATTATTAAAGCTTTAAATTTTAAAATTTAAAAATTTAAATACTAAATTTTAAAAATTTAATTATTAAAACTTTAAATTTTAAAATTTAAATATTTAAATACTTAATTCTAAAAATTTAATTATTAAAGCTATAAATTTTAAAATTTATAAATTTAAATACCAAATTCTAAAAATTTAATTATTAAAACTTTAACTTTTAAAATTTAAAAATTTAAATACTAAATTTTAAAAATTTAAATATTAAAACTTTAAATTTTAAAATTTAAAAATTTAAATACTAAATTTTAAAAATTTAATTATTAAAACTTTAAATTATAAAATTTAAATATTTAAAGACTAAATTTTAAAAATTTTATTATTAAAACTTTAAATTTATAAATTTAAAATTTTACATACTAAATTTTAAAAATTTAATTATTAAAACTTTAACTTTTAAAATTTAAAAATTTAAATAATAAATTTTAAAAATTTAATTATTAAAACTTTAAATTTTAAAATTTAAAAATTTAAATACTAAATTTTAAAAATTTAAATATTAAAACTTTAAATTTTAAAATTTAAATACTAAATTTTAAAAATTTAGTTATTTAAAACTTTATATTTTAAAATTTAAATATTTAAATACTAAATTCTAAAAATTTAATTATTAAAGCTTTAAATTTTAAAATTTATAAATTTAAATAGTAAATTTTAAAAATTTAATTATTAAAATTTTAAAAATTTTAATACTATATTTTAAAAATTTATTTATTAAAATTTTAAATTTTAAAATTTAAAAATTTAAATACTAAATTTTAAAAATTTAATTATTAAAGCTATAAATTTTAAAATTTATAAATTTAAATACTAAATTTTAAAAATTTAATTATTAAAACTTTAAATTTTAAAATTTAAAAATTTAAATTTTAAAATTTAAAAATTTAAAAATTTAAATACTAAATTTTAAAAATTTAATTATTAAAACTTTAAATTTTAAAATTTAAATATTTAAATACTAAATTTTAAAAATTTTATTAAAGCTTAAAATTTTAAAATTTATAAATTTAAATTCTAACTTTTAAAAATTTAATTATTAAAACTTTATATTTTAAAATTTTAAAATTTAAATACTAAATTTTAAAAATTTAATTATTAAAACTTTAAATTTTAAAATTTAAATATTTAAATACTAAATTCTAAAAATTTAATTATTAAAGCTTTAAATTTGAAAATTTATAAATTTAAATAGTAAATTTTAAAAATTTGATTATTAAAACTTTAAAATTAAAACTTTAAAAATTTAGATAATATATTTTAAAAATTTATTTATTAAAATTTTAAATTTTAAAATTTAAAAATATAATACTAAGTTTTAAAAATTTAATTATTAAAACTTTAAATTATAAAATTTAAATATTTAAATACTAAATTTTAAAAATTTTATTATTAAAGCTTAAAATTTTAAAATTTATAAATTTAAATTCTAACTTTTAAAAATTTAATTATTAAAACTTTAAATTTTAAAATTTAAAAATTTAAATACTAAATTTTAAAAATTTAATTATTAAAACTTTAAATTTTAAAATTTAAATATTTAAATACTAAATTCTAAAAATTTAATTATTAAAACTTTAAATTTTAAAATTTAAATATTTAAATACTAAATTCTAAAAATTTAATTATTAAAGCTTTAAATTTTAAAATTTATAAATTTAAATAGTAAATTTTAAAAATTTAATTATTAAAACTTTAAAATTAAAACTTTAAAAATTTAAATAATATATTTTAAAAATTTATTTATTAAAATTTTAAAATTTAAAAATTTAAATACTAAATTTTAAAAATTTAATTATTAAAACTATAAATTATAAAATTTAAATATTTAAATTCTAAATTCTAAAAATTTAATTATTAAAGCTTTAAATTTTAAAATTTATAAATTTAAATAGTAAATTTTAAAAATTTAATTATTAAAACTTTAAAATTTATAATTTAAAAATATAAATACAAAATTTTAAAAATTTAATTATTAAAACTTTAAATTATAAAATTTAAATATTTAAATACTAAATTTTAAAAATTTTATTATTAAAGCTTAAAATTTTAAAATTTATAAATTTAAATTCTAACTTTTAAAAATTTAATTATTAAAACTTTAAATTTTAAAATTTAAAAATTTAAATACTAAATTTTAAAAATTTAATTATTAAAACTTTAAATTTTAGAATTTAAAAATTTAAATTTAAAAATTTAATAATTTAAATACTAAATTTTAAAAATTTAATTACTAAATCTTTAAATTTTAAAAGTTGAAAATTTAAATACTAAATTTTAAAATTTAAAAATTTAAATTTCAAAATTTAAAAATTTAAATACTAAATTTTAAATATATAATTATTAAAGCTTTAAATTTTAAAATTTAAAAATTTAAATACTAAATTTTAAAAATTTAATTATTAAAACTTTAAATTTTAAAATTTAAATATTTAAATACTTAATTCTAAAAATTTAATTATTAAAGCTATAAATTTTAAAATTTATAAATTTAAATACTAAATTCTAAAAATTTAATTATTAAAACTTTAACTTTTAAAATTTAAAAATTTAAATACTAAATTTTAAAAATTTAAATATTAAAACTTTAAATTTTAAAATTTAAAAATTTAAATACTAAATTTTAAAAATTTAATTATTAAAACTTTAAATTTTAAAATTTAGATATTTAAATACTAAATTTTAAAAATTTTATTAAAGCATAAAATTTTAAAATTTATAAATTTAAATTCTAACTTTTAAAAATTTAATTATTAAAACTTTAAATTTTAAAATTTAAATATTTAAATACAAAATTCTAAAAATTTAATTTTATAGCTTTAAATTTTAAAATTTTAAATTTAAATACTAAATTTTAAAATTTAAAAATTTAAATTTCAAATTTTAAAAATTTAATTACTAAATTTTAAAAATTTAATTATTAAAACTTTAAATTTTAAAATTTAAAAATTTGAAATACTAAATTATAAATATTTAATTATTAAAGCTTTAAATTTTAAAATTTAAAAATTTAAATACTAAATTTTAAAAATTTAATTATTAAAACTTTAAATTTTAAAATTTAAATTTTTAAATACTAAATTCTAAAAATTTAATTATAAAAGCTTTAAATTTTAAAATTTATAAATTTAAATACTAAATTTTAAAAATTTAATTACTAAACCTTTAAATTTTAAAAGTTAAAAATTTAAATACTAAATTTTAAAATTTAAAAATTTAAATTTCAAAATTTAAAAATTAAATACTAAATTTTAAAAATTTAAAAATTTTAATACTAAATTTTAAAAATTTAATTATTAAACCTTTAAATTTTAAAATTTAAATATTTAAATACAAAATTCTAAAAATTTAATTTTATAGCTTTAAATTTTAAAATTTTAAATTTAAATACTAAATTTTAAAAATTTAATTATTAAAACTTCAAAATTAAAACTTTAAAAATTTAAATACTATATTTAAAAAATTTATTTATTAAAATTTTAAATTTTAAAATTTAAAAATTTAAATACTAAATTTTAAAAATTTAATTATTAAAATTTTAAATTTTAAAATTTAAAAATTTAAATACTAAATTTTACAAATTTAATTATTGAAATTTTAAATTTTAAAATTTAAATATTTAAATACTAAATTTTAAAAATTTAATTATTAAAGCTATAAATTTTAAAATTTATAAATTTAAATACTAAATTTTAAAAATTTAATTATTAAAACTTTAAATTTTAAAATTTAAAAATTTAAATACTAAATTTTAAAAATTTAAATATTAAAACTTTAAATTTTAAATTTTAAATATTTAAATACTAAATTCAAAAAATTTAATTATTAAAGCTTTAAATTTTAAAATTTATAAATTTAAATTTCAAAATTTAAATATTTAAATACTAAATTTTAAAAATTTAAAAATTTAAATACTAAATTTTAAAAATTTAAAAATTTAAACACTAAATTTTAAAAATTTAATTATTAAACCTTTAAATTTTAAAATTTAAATATTTAAATACTAAATTCTAAAAATTTAATTTTAATGCTTTAAATTTTAAAATTTAAAAATTTAAAAATTTAAATACTAAATTTTTAAAATTTATTTATTAAAATTTTAAATTTTAAAATTTAAAAATTTAAATACTAAATTTTAAAAATTTAATTATTAAAACTTCAAAATTAAAACTTTAAAAATTTAAATACTATATTTTAAAAATTTATTTATTAAAATTTTAAATTTTAAAATTTAAAAATTTAAATACTAAATTTTAAAAATTTTATTATTAAAACTTTAAATTTTAAAATTTAAATAGTTAAATACTAAATTCTAAAAATTTAATTATTAAAGCTTTAAATTTTAAAATTTATAAATTTAAATAGTAAATTTTAAAAATTTAATTATTAAAACTTTAAAATTAAAACTTTAAAAATTTAAATAATATATTTTAAAAATTTATTTATTAAAATTTTAAAATTTAAAAATTTAAATACTAAATTTTAAAATTTTAATTATTAAAACTATAAATTATAAAATTTAAATATTTAAATACTAAATTCTAAAAATTTAATTATTAAAGCTTTAAATTTTAAAATTTATAAATTTAAATAGTAAATTTTAAAAATTTAATTATTAAAACTTTAAAATTAAAACTTTAAAAATTTAAATAATATATTTTAAAAATTTATTTATTAAAATTTTAAAATTTAAAAATTTAAATACTAAATTTTAAAAATTTAATTATTAAAACTTTAGATTTTAAAATTTAAATATTTAAATACTAAATTCTAAAAATTTAATTATTTAAGCTTTAAATTTTAAAATTTATAAATTTAAATAGTAAATTTTAAAAATTTAATTATTAAAACTTTAAAATTAAAACTTTAAAAATTTAAATAATATATTTTAAAAATTTATTTATTAAAATTTTAAAATTTAAAAATTTAAATACTAAATTTTAAAAATTTTATTATTAAAACTTTAAATTTTAAAATTTAAAAATTTAAAATACTAAATTTTAAAAATTTAATTATTAAAGCTTTAAATTTTAAAATTTAAAAATTTAAATACTAAATTTTAAAAATTTAATTATTAAAACTTTAAATTTTAAAATTTAAATTTTTAAATACTAAATTCTAAAAATTTAATTATAAAAGCTTTAAATTTTAAAATTTATAAATTTAAATACTAAATTTTAAAAATTTATTTACTAAACCTTTAAATTTTAAAAGTTAAAAATTTAAATACTAAATTTTAAAATTTAAAAATTTAAATTTCAAATTTTAAAAATTTAATTACTAAATTTTAAAAATTTAATTATTAAAACTTTAAATTTTAAAATTTAAAAATTTAAAATACTAAATTTTAAATATTTAATTATTAAAGCTTTAAATTTTAAAATTTAAAAATTTAAATACTAAATTTTAAAAATTTAATTATTAAAACTTTAAATTTTAAAATTTAAATTTTTAAATACTAAATTCTAAAAATTTAATTATAAAAGCTTTAAATTTTAAAATTTATAAATTTAAATACTAAATTTTAAAAATTTAATTATTAAAACTTCAAAATTAAAACTTTAAAAATTTAAATACTATATTTTAAAAATTTATTTATTAAAATTTTAAATTTTAAAATTTAAAAATTTAAATACTAAATTTTAAAAATTTAATTATTAATATTTTAAATTTTAAAATTTAAAAATTTAAATACTAAATTTTACAAATTTAATTATTGAAATTTTAAATTTTAAAATTTAAATATTTAAATACTAAATTTTAAAAATTTAATTATTAAAGCTATAAATTTTAAAATTTATAAATTTAAATACTAAATTTTAAAAATTTAATTATTAAAACTTTAAATTTTAAAATTTAAAAATTTAAATACTAAATTTTAAAAATTTAATTATTAAAACTTTAAATTTTAAATTTTAAATATTTAAATACTAAATTCAAAAAATTTAATTATTAAAGCTTTAAATTTTAAAATTTATAAATTTAAATTTCAAAATTTAAAAATTTAAATACTAAATTTTAAAAATTTAAAAATTTAAATACTAAATTTTAAAAATTTAATTATTAAACCTTTAAATTTTAAAATTTAAATATTTAAATACTATATTCTAAAAATTTAATTTTAATGCTTTAAATTTTAAAATTTAAAAATTTAAATACTAAATTTTAAAAATTTATTTATTAAAATTTTAAATTTTAAAATTTAAAAATTTAAATACTAAATTTTAAAAATTTAATTATTAAAACTTTAAATTTTAAAATTTAAATATTTAAATATTTAATTTTAAAATTTATAAATTTATAAATTTAAATACTAAATTTTAAAAATTTAATTATTAAAACTTCAAAATTAAAACTTTAAAAATTTAAATACTATATTTTAAAAATTTATTTATTAAAATTTTAAATTTCAAAATTTAAAAATTTAAATACTAAATTTTAAAAATTTAATTATTAAAACTTTAAATTTTAAAATTTAAATATTTAAATACAAAATTTTAAACATTTAATTATTAAAGCTTTAAATTTTAAAATTTATAAATTTAAATACTAGATTTTAAAAATTTAATTATTAAAACTTTAACTTTTATAATTTAAAAATTGAAATACTAAATTTTAAAAATTTAAATATTAAAACTTTAAATTTTAAAATTTAAAAATTTAAATACTAAATTTTAAAAATTTAATTACTAAATCTTTAAATTTTAAAAGTTGAAAATTTGAATACTAAATTTTAAAATTTAAAAATTTAAATTTCAAAATTTAAAAATTTAAATACTAAATTTTAAAAATTTAAAAATTTAAATACTAAATTTTAAAAATTTAATTATTAAAACTTTAAATTTTAAAAATTTAAAAATTTAATTACTCAATTTTAAAAATTTAATTATTAAAACTTTAAATTTAAAAATTTAAATACTAAATTTTAAAAATTTAATTATTAAAACTTTAAATTTTAAAATTTAAAAATTTAAATACTAAATTCAAAAAATTTAATTATTAAAGCTTTAAATTTTAAAATTTATAAATTTAAATTTCAAAATTTAAAAATTTAAATACTAAATTTTAAAAATTTAAAAATTTAAATACTAAATTTTAAAAATTTAATTATTAAACCTTTAAATTTTAAAATTTAAATATTTAAATACTAAATTCTAAAAATTTAATTTTAATGCTTTAAATTTTAAAATTTAAAAATTTAAATACTAAATTTTAAAAATTTAATTATTAAAACTTTAAATTTTAAAATTTAAATATTTAAATATTTAATTTTAAAATTTATAAATTTATAAATTTAAATATTAAATTTTAAAAATTTAATTATTAAAACTTCAAAATTAAAACTTTAAAAATTTAAATACTATATTTTAAAAATTTATTTATTAAAACTTTAAATTTTAAAATTTAAAAATTTAAATACTAAATTTTAAAAATTTAATTATTAAAACTTTAAATTTTAAAATTTAGATATTTAAATACTAAATTTTAAAAATTTTATTAAAGCATAAAATTTTAAAATTTATAAATTTAAATTCTAACTTTTAAAAATTTAATTATTAAAACTTTAAATTTTAAAATTTAAAAATTTAAAATACTAAATTTTAAAAATTTAATTATAAAAGCTTTAAATTTTAAAATTTATAAATTTAAATACCAAATTTTAAAAATTTAATTACTAAACCTTTAAATTTTAAAGGTTAAAAATTTAAAATACTAAATTTTAAAATTTAAAAATTTAAATTTCAAATTTTAAAAATTTAATTACTAAATTTTAAAAATTTAATTATTAAAACTTTAAATTTTAAAATTTAAAAATTTAAAATACTAAATTTTAAAAATTTAATTATTAAAGCTTTAAATTTTAAAATTTAAAAATTTAAATACTAAATTTTAAAAATTTAGTTATTAAAACTTTAAATTTTAAAATTTAAAGTTTTAAATACTAAATTCTAAAAATTTAAAAATTTAAATACTAAATTTTAAAAATTTAATTATTAAACCTTTAAATTTTAAAATTTAAATATTTAAATACTAAATTCTAAAAATTTAATTTTAAAGTTTTAAATTTTAAAATTTTAAATTTAAATACTAAATATTAAAAATTTAATTATTAAAGCTATAAATTTTAAAATTTATAAATTTAAATACTAAATTTTAAAAATTTAATTATTAAAGCTATAAATTTTAAAATTTATAAATTTAAATACTAAATTTTAAAAATTTAATTATTAAAACTTTAAATTTTAAAATTTAAAAATTTAAATTCTAAATTTTAAAAATTTAATTATTAAAACTTTAAATTTTAAATTTTAAATATTTAAATACTAAATTCTAAAAATTTAATTTTAATGCTTTAAATTTTAAAATTTAAAAATTTAAATACTAAATTTTAAAAATTTATTTATTAAAATTTTAAATTTTAAAATTTAAAAATTTAAATACTAAATTTTAAAAATTTAATTATTAAAACTTTAAATTTTAAAATTTAAATATTTTAATATTTAATTTTAAAATTTATAAATTTATAAATTTAAATACTAAATTTTAAAAATTTAATTATTAAAACTTCAAAATTAAAACTTTAAAAATTTAAATACTATATTTTAAAAATTTATTTATTAAAATTTTAAATTTTAAAATTTAAAAATTTAAATACTAAATTTTAAAAATTTAATTATTAAAATTTTAAATTTTAAAATTTAAAAATTTAAATACTAAATTTTACAAATTTAATTATTGAAATTTTAAATTTTAAAATTTAAATATTTAAATACTAAATTTTAAAAATTTAATTATTAAAGCTATAAATTTTAAAATTTATAAATTTAAATACTAAATTTTAAAAATTTAATTATTAAAACTTTAAATTTTAAAATTTAAAAATTTAAATACTAAATTTTAAAAATTTAAATATTAAAACTTTAAATTTTAAATTTTAAATATTTAAATACTAAATTCAAAAAATTTAATTATTAAAGCTTTAAATTTTAAAATTTATAAATTTAAATTTCAAAATTTAAAAATTTAAATACTAAATTTTAAAAATTTAAAAATTTAAATACTAAATTTTAAAAATTTATATATTTAAACACTAAATTTTAAAAATTTAATTATTAAACCTTTAAATTTTAAAATTTAAATATTTAAATACTAAATTCTAAAAATTTAATTTTAATGCTTTAAATTTTAAAATTTAAAAATTTAAAAATTTAAATACCAAATTTTAAAAATTTATTTATTAAAATTTTAAATTTTAAAATTTAAAAATTTAAATACTAAATTTTAAAAATTTAATTATTAAAACTTTAAATTTTAAAATTTAAATATTTAAATATTTAATTTTAAAATTTATAAATTTATAAATTTAAATACTAAATTTTAAAAATTTAATTATTAAAACTTCAAAATTAAAACTTTAAAAATTTAAATACTATATTTTAAAAATTTATTTATTAAAATTTTAAATTTTAAAATTTAAAAATTTAAATACTAAATTTTAAAAATTTAATTATTAAAACTTTAAATTTTAAAATTTAAATAGTTAAATACTAAATTCTAAAAATTTAATTATTAAAGCTTTAAATTTTAAAATTTATAAATTTAAATAGTAAATTTTAAAAATTTAATTATTAAAACTTTAAAATTAAAACTTTAAAAATTTAAATAATATATTTTAAAAATTTATTTATTAAAATTTTAAAATTTAAAAATTTAAATACTAAATTTTAAAAATTTAATTATTAAAACTATAAATTATAAAATTTAAATATTTAAATACTAAATTCTAAAAATTTAATTATTAAAGCTTTAAATTTTAAAATTTATAAATTTAAATAGTAAATTTTAAAAATTTAATTATTAAAACTTTAAAATTAAAACTTTAAAAATTTAAATAATATATTTTAAAAATTTATTTATTAAAATTTTAAAATTTAAAAATTTAAATACTAAATTTTAAAAATTTAATTATTAAAACTTTAAATTTTAAAATTTAAATATTTAAATACTATATTCTAAAAATTTAATTATTTAAGCTTTAAATTTTAAAATTTATAAATTTAAAAAGTAAATTTTAAAAATTTAATTATTAAAACTTTAAAATTAAAACTTTAAAAATTTAAATAATATATTTTAAAAATTTATTTATTAAAATTTTAAAATTTAAAAATTTAAATACTAAATTTTAAAAATTTAATTATTAAAACTATAAATTATAAAATTTAAATATTTAAATACTAAATTCTAAAAATTTAATTATTAAAACTTTAAATTTTAAAATTTATAAATTTAAATAGTAAATTTTAAAAATTTAATTATTAAAACTTTAAAATTAAAACTTTAAAAATTTAAATAATATATTTTAAAAATTTATTTATTAAAATTTTAAAATTTAAAAATTTAAATACTAAATTTTAAAAATTTTATTATTAAAACTTTAAATTTTAAAATTTAAAAATTTAAAATACTAAATTTTAAAAATTTAATTATTAAAGCTTTAAATTTTAAAATTTAAAAATTTAAATACTAAATTTTAAAAATTTAATTATTAAAACTTTAAATTTTAAAATTTAAATTTTTAAATACTAAATTCTAAAAATTTAATTATAAAAGCTTTAAATTTTAAAATTTATAAATTTAAATACTAAATTTTAAAAATTTATTTACTAAACCTTTAAATTTTAAAAGTTAAAAATTTAAATACTAAATTTTAAAATTTAAAAATTTAAATTTCAAATTTTAAAAATTTAATTACTAAATTTTAAAAATTTAATTATTAAAACTTTAAATTTTAAAAATTAAAAATTTAAAATACTAAATTTTAAATATTTAATTATTAAAGCTTTAAATTTTAAAATTTATAAATTTAAATAGTAAATTTTAAAAATTTAATTATTAAAACTTTAAAATTAAAACTTTAAAAATTTAAATAATATATTTTAAAAATTTATTTATTAAAATTTTAAAATTTATAAATTTAAATACTAAATTTTAAAAATTTAATTACTAACCCTTTAAATTTTAAAAGTTAAAAATTTAAATACTAAATTTTAAAATTTAAAAATTTAAATTTCAAAATTTAAAAATTTAAATACTAAATTTTAAAAATTTAGTTATTAAACCTTTAAATTTTAAAATTTAAATATTTAAATACTAAATTCTAAAAATTCAATTTTATAGCTTTAAATTTTAAAATTTTAAATTTAAATACTAAATTTTAAAAATTTAATTATTAAAACTTCAAAATTAAAACTTTAAAAATTTAAATACTATATTTTAAAAATTTATTTATTAAAATTTTAAATTTTAAAATTTAAAAATTTAAATACTAAATTTTAAAAATTTAATTATTAAAACTTTAAATTTTAAAATTTAAATATTTAAATATTTAATTTTAAAATTTATAAATTTATAAATTTAAATACTAAATTTTAAAAATTTAATTATTAAAACTTCAAAATTAAAACTTTAAAAATTTAAATACTATATTTTAAAAATTTATTTATTAAAATTTTAAATTTTAAAATTTAAAAATTTAAATACTAAATTTTAAAAATTTAATTATTAAAACTTTAAATTTTAAAATTTAAATATTTAAATACAAAATTTTAAACATTTAATTATTAAAGCTTTAAATTTTAAAATTTAAAAATTTAAATACTAAATTTTAAAAATTTAAATATTAAAACTTTAAATTTTAAAATTTAAAAATTTAAATACTAAATTTTAAAAATTTAATTACTAAATCTTTAAATTTTAAAAGTTGAAAATTTGAATACTAAATTTTAAAATTTAAAAATTTAAATTTCAAAATTTAAAAATTTAAATAGTAAATTTTAAAAATTTAAAAATTTGAATACTAAATTTTAAAAATTTAATTATTAAAACTTTAAATTTTAAAAATTTAAAAATTTAATTACTCAATTTTAAAAATTTAATTATTAAAACTTTAAATTTAAAAATTTAAATACTAAATTTTAAAAATTTAATTATTAAAACTTTAAATTTTAAAATTTAAAAATTTAAATACTAAATTCAAAAAATTTAATTATTAAAGCTTTAAATTTTAAAATTTATAAATTTAAATTTCAAAATTTAAAAATTTAAATACTAAATTTTAAAAATTTAAAAATTTAAATACTAAATTTTAAAAATTTAATTATTAAACCTTTAAATTTTAAAATTTAAATATTTAAATACTAAATTCTAAAAATTTAATTTTAATGCTTTAAATTTTAAAATTTAAAAATTTAAATACTAAATTTTAAAAATTTAATTATTAAAACTTTAAATTTTAAAATTTAAATATTTAAATATTTAATTTTAAAATTTATAAATTTATAAATTTAAATATTAAATTTTAAAAATTTAATTATTAAAACTTCAAAATTAAAACTTTAAAAATTTAAATACTATATTTTAAAAATTTATTTATTAAAATTTTAAATTTTAAAATTTAAAAATTTAAATACTAAATTTTAAAAATTTAATTATTAAAACTTTAAATTTTAAAAATTTAAAAATTTAAATACTCAATTTTAAAAATTTAATTATTAAAACTTTAAATTTAAAAATTTAAATAATAAATTTTAAAAATTTAATTATTAAAACTTTAAATTTTAAAATTTAAAAATTTAAATACTAAATTCAAAAAATTTAATTATTAAAGCTTTAAATTTTAAAATTTATAAATTTAAATTTCAAAATTTAAAAATTTAAATACTAAATTTTAAAAATTTAAAAATTTAAATACTAAATTTTAAAAATTTAATTATTAAACCTTTAAATTTTAAAATTTAAATATTTAAATACTAAATTCTAAAAATTTAATTTTAATGCTTTAAATTTTAAAATTTAAAAATTTAAATACTAAATTTTAAAAATTTAATTATTAAAACTTTAAATTTTAAAATTTAAATATTTAAATATTTAATTTTAAAATTTATAAATTTATAAATTTAAATATTAAATTTTAAAAATTTAATTATTAAAACTTCAAAATTAAAACTTTAAAAATTTAAATACTATATTTTAAAAATTTATTTATTAAAATTTTAAATTTTAAAATTTAAAAATTTAAATACTAAATTTTAAAAATTTAATATTAAAACTTTAAATTTTAAAATTTGGATATTTAAATACTAAATTTTAAAAATTTTATTAAAGCATAAAATTTTAAAATTTATAAATTTAAATTCTAACTTTTAAAAATTTAATTATTAAAACTTTAAATTTTAAAATTTAAAAATTTAAAATACTAAATTTTAAAAATTTAATTATTAAAACTTTAAATTTTAAAATTTAAATATTTAAATACAAAATTTTAAACATTTAATTATTAAAGCTTTAAATTTTAAAATTTAAAAATTTAAATACTAAATTTTAAAAATTTAAATATTAAAACTTTAAATTTTAAAATTTAAAAATTTAAATACTAAATTTTAAAAATTTAATTACTAAATCTTTAAATTTTAAAAGTTGAAAATTTGAATACTAAATTTTAAAATTTAAAAATTTAAATTTCAAAATTTAAAAATTTAAATAGTAAATTTTAAAAATTTAAAAATTTGAATACTAAATTTTAAAAATTTAATTATTAAAACTTTAAATTTTAAAAATTTAAAAATTTAATTACTCAATTTTAAAAATTTAATTATTAAAACTTTAAATTTAAAAATTTAAATACTAAATTTTAAAAATTTAATTATTAAAACTTTAAATTTTAAAATTTAAAAATTTAAATACTAAATTCAAAAAATTTAATTATTAAAGCTTTAAATTTTAAAATTTATAAATTTAAATTTCAAAATTTAAAAATTTAAATACTAAATTTTAAAAATTTAAAAATTTAAATACTAAATTTTAAAAATTTAATTATTAAACCTTTAAATTTTAAAATTTAAATATTTAAATACTAAATTCTAAAAATTTAATTTTAATGCTTTAAATTTTAAAATTTAAAAATTTAAATACTAAATTTTAAAAATTTAATTATTAAAACTTTAAATTTTAAAATTTAAATATTTAAATATTTAATTTTAAAATTTATAAATTTATAAATTTAAATATTAAATTTTAAAAATTTAATTATTAAAACTTCAAAATTAAAACTTTAAAAATTTAAATACTATATTTTAAAAATTTATTTATTAAAATTTTAAATTTTAAAATTTAAAAATTTAAATACTAAATTTTAAAAATTTAATTATTAAAACTTTAAATTTTAAAATTTAGATATTTAAATACTAAATTTTAAAAATTTTATTAAAGCATAAAATTTTAAAATTTATAAATTTAAATTCTAACTTTTAAAAATTTAATTATTAAAACTTTAAATTTTAAAATTTAAAAATTTAAAATACTAAATTTTAAAAATTTAATTATTAAAGCTTTAAATTTTAAAATTTAAAAATTTAAATACTAAATTTTAAAAATTTAATTATTAAAACTTTAAATTTTAAAATTTAAATTTTTAAATACTAGATTCTAAAAATTTAATTATAAAAGCTTTAAATTTTAAAATTTATAAATTTAAATACCAAATTTTAAAAATTTAATTACTAAACCTTTAAATTTTAAAAGTTAAAAATTTAAATACTAAATTTTAAAATTTAAAAATTTAAATTTCAAATTTTAAAAATTTAATTACTAAATTTTAAAAATTTAATTATTAAAACTTTAAATTTTAAAATTTAAAAATTTAAAATACTAAATTTTAAAAATTTAATTATTAAAGCTTTAAATTTTAAAATTTAAAAATTTAAATACTAAATTTTAAAAATTTAGTTATTAAAACTTTAAATTTTAAAATTTAAATTTTTAAATACTAAATTCTAAAAATTTAATTATAAAAGCTTTAAATTTTAAAATTTATAAATTTAAATACTAAATTTTAAAAATTTAATTACTAAACCTTTAAATTTTAAAAGTTAAAAATTTAAATACTAAATTTTAAAATTTAAAAATTTAAATTTCAAATTTTAAAAATTTAATTAATAAATTTTAAAAATTTAATTATTAAAACTTTAAATTATAAAATTTAAATATTTAAATACTAAATTTTAAAAATTTTATTATTAAAGCTTAAAATTTTAAAATTTATAAATTTAAATTCTAACTTTTAAAAATTTAATTATTAAAACTTTAAATTTTAAAATTCAAAAATTTAAATACTAAATTTTAAAAATTTAATTATTAAAACTTTAAATTTTAGAATTTAAAAATTTACATTTTACAATTTAAAAATTTAAGTACTAAATTTTAAAAATTTAATTACTAAACCATTAAATTTTAAAAGTTAAAAATTTAAATACTAAATTTTAAAATTTAAAAATTTAAATTTCAAAATTTAAAAATTTAAATACTAAATTTTAAAAATTTAAAAATTTAAATACTAAATTTTAAAAATTTAATTATTAAACCTTTAAATTTTAAAATTTAAATATTTAAATACTAAATTCTAAAAATTTAATTTTAAAGTTTTAAATTTTAAAATTTTAAATTTAAATACTAAATATTAAAAATTTAATTATTAAAGCTATAAATTTTAAAATTTATAAATTTAAATACTAAATTTTAAAAATTTAATTATTAAAGCTATAAATTTTAAAATTTATAAATTTAAATACTAAATTTTAAAAATTTAATTATTAAAACTTTAAATTTTAAAATTTAAAAATTTAAATACTAAATTTTAAAAATTTAATTATTAAAACTTTAAATTTTAAATTTTAAATATTTAAATACTAAATTCTAAAAATTTAATTTTAATGCTTTAAATTTTAAAATTTAAAAATTTAAATACTAAATTTTAAAAATTTAATTATTAAAACTTTAAATTTTAAAATTTAAATATTTAAATACTAAATTCTAAAAATTTAATTATTAAAGCTATAAATTTTAAAATTTATAAATTTAAATACTAAATTCTAAAAATTTAATTATTAAAACTTTAAATTTTAAAATTTAAAAATTTAAATACTAAATTTTAAAAATTTAATTATTAAAACTTTAAATTTTAAAATTTAAATATTTAAATATTTAATTTTAAAATTTATAAATTTATAAATTTAAATACTAAATTTTAAAAATTTAATTATTAAAACTTCAAAATTAAAACTTTAAAAATTTAAATACTATATTTTAAAAATTTATTTTTTAAAATTTTAAATTTTAAAATTTAAAAATTTAAATACTAAATTTTAAAAATTTAATTATTAAAACTTTAAATTTTAAAATTTAAATATTTAAATACAAAATTTTAAACATTTAATTATTAAAGCTTTAAATTTTAAAATTTATAAATTTAAATACTAACTTTTAAAAATTTAATTATTAAAACTTTAAATTTTAAAATTTAAAAATCTAAATACTAAATTTTAAAAATTTAATTATTAAAACTTTAAATTTTAAAATTTAAATATTTAAATACTAAATTCTAAAAATTTAATTATTAAAGCTATAAATTTTAAAATTTATAAATTTAAATACTAAATTCTAAAAATTTAATTATTAAAAATTTAAATTTTAAAATTTAAAAATTTAAATACTAAATTTTAAAAATTTAAATATTAAAACTTTAAATTTTAAAATTTAAAAATTTAAATACTAAATTTTAAAAATTTAATTATTAAAACTTTAAATTTTAAAATTTAAATATTTAAATACTAAATTTTAAAAATTTTATTAAAGCTTAAAATTTTAAAATTTATAAATTTAAATACTAACTTTTAAAAATTTAATTATTAAAACTTTAAATTTTAAAATTTAAAAATTTAAATACTAAATTTTAAAAATTTAATTATTAAAACTTTAAATTTTAAAATTTAAATATTTAAATACAAAATTTTAAACATTTAATTATTAAAGCTTTAAATTTTAAAATTTATAAATTTAAATACTAAATTCTAAAAATTTAATTATTAAAACTTTAAATTTTAAAATTTAAAAATTTAAATACTAAATTTTAAAAATTTAATTATTAAAGCTTTAAATTTTAAAATTTAAAAATTTAGATACTAAATTTTAAAAATTTAATTATTAAAATTTTAAATTTTAAAACTTAAATTATTAAATACTAAATTCTAAAAATTTAATTACTAAACCTTTAAATTTTAAAAGTTAAAAATTTAAATACTAAATTTTAAAATTTAAAAATTTAAATTTCAAAATTTAAAAATTTAATTACTAAATTTTAAAAATTTAATTATTAAAACTTTAATTTATAAAATTTAAATATTTAAATACTAAATTTTAAAAATATTATTATTAAAGCTTAAAATTTTAAAATTTATAAATTTAAATTCTAACTTTTAAAAATTTAATTATTAAAACTTTAAATTTTAAAATTTAAAAATTTAAATACTAAATTTTAAAAATTTAATTATTAAAACTTTAAATTTTAGAATTTAAAAATTTAAATTTTACAATTTAAAAATTTAAATACTAAATTTTAAAAATTTAATTTTAAAGCTTTAAATTTTAAAATTTATAAATTTAAATACTAAAGTTTAAAAATTTAATTACTAAACCTTTAAATTTTAAAAGTTAAAAATTTAAATACTAAATTTTAAAATTTAAAAATTTAAATTTCAAAATTTAAAAATTTAATTACTAAATTTTAAAAATTTAATTATTAAAACTTTAAATTATAAAATTTAAATATTTAAATACTAAATTTTAAAAATATTATTATTAAAGCTTAAAATTTTAAAATTTATAAATTTAAATTCTAACTTTTAAAAATTTAATTATTAAAACTTTAAATTTTAAAATTTAAAAATTTAAATACTAAATTTTAAAAATTTAATTATTAAAACTTTAAATTTTAGAATTTAAAAATTTAAATTTTACAATTTAAAAATTTAAATACTAAATTTTAAAAATTTAATTATTAAAGCTTTAAATTTTAAAATTTATAAATTTAAATAGTAAATTTTAAAAATTTAATTATTAAAACTTTAAAATTAAAACTTTAAAAATTTAAATAATATATTTTAAAAATTTATTTATTAAAATTTTAAAATTTAAAAATTTAAATACTAAATTTTAAAAATTTTATTATTAAAACTTTAAATTTTAAAATTTAAAAATTTAAAATACTAAATTTTAAAAATTTAATTATTAAAGCTTTAAATTTTAAAATTTAAAAATTTAAATACTAAATTTTAAAAATTTAATTATTAAAACTTTAAATTTTTAAATTTAAATTTTTAAATACTAAATTCTAAAAATTTAATTATAAAAGCTTTAAATTTTAAAATTTATAAATTTAAATACTAAATTTTAAAAATTTATTTACTAAACCTTTAAATTTTAAAAGTTAAAAATTTAAATACTAAATTTTAAAATTTAAAAATTTAAATTTCAAATTTTAAAAATTTAATTACTAAATTTTAAAAATTTAATTATTAAAACTTTAAATTTTAAAATTTAAAAATTTAAAATACTAAATTTTAAATATTTAATTATTAAAGCTTTAAATTTTAAAATTTAAAAATTTAAATACTAAATTTTAAAAATTTAATTATTAAAACTTTAAATTTTAAAATTTAAATTTTTAAATACTAAATTCTAAAAATTTAATTATAAAAGCTTTAAATTTTAAAATTTATAAATTTAAATACTAAATTTTAAAAATTTAATTACTAAACCTTTAAATTTTAAAATTTAAATATTTAAATACTAAATTCTAAAAATTTAATTTTATAGCTTTAAATTTTAAAATTTTAAATTTAAATACTAAATTTTAAAAATTTAATTATTAAAACTTCAAAATTAAAACTTTAAAAATTTAAATACTATATTTTAAAAATTTATTTATTAAAATTTTAAATTTTAAAATTTAAAAATTTAAATACTAAATTTTAAAAATTTAATTATTAATATTTTAAATTTTAAAATTTAAAAATTTAAATACTAAATTTTACAAATTTAATTATTGAAATTTTAAATTTTAAAATTTAAATATTTAAATACTAAATTTTAAAAATTTAATTATTAAAGCTATAAATTTTAAAATTTATAAATTTAAATACTAAATTTTAAAAATTTAATTATTAAAACTTTAAATTTTAAAATTTAAAAATTTAAATACTAAATTTTAAAATTTAAAAATTTAAATTTCAAAATTTAAAAATTTAAATACTAAATTTTAAAAATTTAAAAATTTTAATACTTAATTTTAAAAATTTAATTATTAAACCTTTAAATTTTAAAATTTAAATATTTAAATACTAAATTCTAAAAATTTAATTTTATAGCTTTAAATTTTAAAATTTTAAATTTAAATACTAAATTTTAAAAATTTAATTATTAAAACTTCAAAATTAAAACTTTAAAAATTTAAATACTATATTTTAAAAATTTATTTATTAAAATTTTAAATTTTAAAATTTAAAAATTTAAATACTAAATTTTAAAAATTTAATTATTAATATTTTAAATTTTAAAATTTAAAAATTTAAATACTAAATTTTACAAATTTAATTATTGAAATTTTAAATTTTAAAATTTAAATATTTAAATACTAAATTTTAAAAATTTAATTATTAAAGCTATAAATTTTAAAATTTATAAATTTAAATACTAAATTTTAAAAATTTAATTATTAAAACTTTAAATTTTAAAATTTAAAAATTTAAATACTAAATTTTAAAAATTTAAATATTAAAACTTTAAATTTTAGAATTTAAAAATTTAAATTTTACAATTTAAAAATTTAAATACTAAATTTTAAAAATTTAATTTTAAAGCTTTAAATTTTAAAATTTATAAATTTAAATACTAAAGTTTAAAAATTTAATTACTAAACCTTTAAATTTTAAAAGTTAAAAATTTAAATACTAAATTTTAAAATTTAAAAATTTAAATTTCAAAATTTAAAAATTTAATTACTAAATTTTAAAAATTTAATTATTAAAACTTTAAATTATAAAATTTAAATATTTAAATACTAAATTTTAAAAATATTATTATTAAAGCTTAAAATTTTAAAATTTATAAATTTAAATTCTAACTTTTAAAAATTTAATTATTAAAACTTTAAATTTTAAAATTTAAAAATTTAAATACTAAATTTTAAAAATTTAATTATTAAAACTTTAAATTTTAGAATTTAAAAATTTAAATTTTACAATTTAAAAATTTAAATACTAAATTTTAAAAATTTAATTATTAAAGCTTTAAATTTTAAAATTTATAAATGTAAATAGTAAATTTTAAAAATTTAATTATTAAAACTTTAAAAATTTAAATAATATATTTTAAAAATTTATTTATTAAAATTTTAAAATTTAAAAATTTAAATACTAAATTTTAAAAATTTTATTATTAAAACTTTAAATTTTAAAATTTAAAAATTTAAAATACTAAATTTTAAAAATTTAATTATTAAAGCTTTAAATTTTAAAATTTAAAAATTTAAATACTAAATTTTAAAAATTTAATTATTAAAACTTTAAATTTTAAAATTTAAATTTTTAAATACTAAATTCTAAAAATTTAATTATAAAAGCTTTAAATTTTAAAATTTATAAATTTAAATACTAAATTTTAAAAATTTATTTACTAAACCTTTAAATTTTAAAACTTAAAAATTTAAATACTAAATTTTAAAATTTAAAAATTTAAATTTCAAATTTTAAAAATTTAATTACTAAATTTTAAAAATTTAATTATTAAAACTTTAAATTTTAAAATTTAAAAATTTAAAATACTAAATTTTAAATATTTAATTATTAAAGCTTTAAATTTTAAAATTTAAAAATTTAAATACTAAATTTTAAAAATTTAATTATTAAAACTTTAAATTTTAAAATTTAAATTTTTAAATACAAAATTCTAAAAATTTAATTATAAAAGCTTTAAATTTTAAAATTTATAAATTTAAATTTCAAAATTTAAAAATTTAAATACTAAATTTTAAAAATTTAAAAATTTTAATACTTAATTTTAAAAATTTAATTATTAAACCTTTAAATTTTAAAATTTAAATATTTAAATACTAAATTCTAAAAATTTAATTTTATAGCTTTAAATTTTAAAATTTTAAATTTAAATACTAAATTTTAAAAATTTAATTATTAAAACTTCAAAATTAAAACTTTAAAAATTTAAATACTATATTTTAAAAAATTATTTATTAAAATTTTAAATTTTAAAATTTAAAAATTTAAATACTAAATTTTAAAAACTTAATTATTAATATTTTAAATTTTAAAATTTAAAAATTTAAATACTAAATTTTACAAATTTAATTATTGAAATTTTAAATTTTAAAATTTAAATATTTAAATACTAAATTTTAAAAATTTAATTATTAAAGCTATAAATTTTAAAATTTATAAATTTAAATACTAAATTTTAAAAATTTAATTATTAAAACTTTAAATTTTAAAATTTAAAAATTTAAATACTAAATTTTAAAAATTTAATTATTAAAACTTTAAATTTTAGAATTTAAAAATTTAAATTTTACAATTTAAAAATTTAAATACTAAATTTTAAAAATTTAATTTAAAAGCTTTAAATTTTAAAATTTATAAATTTAAATACTAAAGTTTAAAAATTTAATTACCAAACCTTTAAATTTTAAAAGTTAAAAATTTAAATACTAAATTTTAAAATTTAAAAATTTAAATTTCAAAATTTAAAAATTTAATTACTAAATTTTAAAAATTTAATTATTAAAACTTTAAATTATAAAATTTAAATATTTAAATACTAAATTATAAAAATATTATTATTAAAGCTTAAAATTTTAAAATTTATAAATTTAAATTCTAACTTTTAAAAATTTAATTATTAAAACTTTAAATTTTAAAATTTAAAAATTTAAATACTAAATTTTAAAAATTTAATTATTAAAACTTTAAATTTTAGAATTTAAAAATTTAAATTTTACAATTTAAAAATTTAAATACTAAATTTTAAAAATTTAATTATTAAAGCTTTAAATTTTAAAATTTATAAATTTAAATACTAAATTTTAAAAATTTAATTATTAAAACTTTAAAATTAAAACTTTAAAAATTTAAATAATATATTTTAAAAATTTATTTATTAAAATTTTAAAATTTAAAAATTTAAATACTAAATTTTAAAAATTTTATTATTAAAATTTTAAATATTAAAATTTAAAAATTTAAAATACTAAATTTTAAAAATTTAATTATTAAAGCTTTAAATTTTAAAATTTAAAAATTTAAATACTAAATTTTAAAAATTTAATTATTAAAACTTTAAATTTTAAAATTTAAATTTTTAAATACTAAATTCTAAAAATTTAATTATAAAAGCTTTAAATTTTAAAATTTATAAATTTAAATACTAAATTTTAAAAATTTATTAACTAAACCTTTAAATTTTAAAAGTTAAAAATTTAAATACTAAATTTTAAAAATTTAATTATTAAACCTTTAAATTATAAAATTTAAATATTTAAATACTAAATTCTAAAAATTTAATTTTAATGCTTTAAATTTTAAAATTTAAAAATTTAAATACTAAATTTTAAAAATTTATTTATTAAAATTTTAAATTTTAAAATTTAAAAATTTAAATACTAAATTTTAAAAATTTAATTATTAAAACTTTAAATTTTAAAATTTAAATATTTAAATATTTAATTTTAAAATTTATAAATTTATAAATTTAAATACTAAATTTTAAAAATTTAATTATTAAACCTTTAAATTATAAAATTTAAATATTTAAATACTAAATTCTAAAAATTTAATTTTAATGCTTTAAATTTTAAAATTTAAAAATTTAAATACTAAATTTTAAAAATTTATTTATTAAAATTTTAAATTTTAAAATTTAAAAATTTAAATACTAAATTTTAAAAATTTAATTATTAAAACTTTAAATTTTAAAATTTAAATATTTAAATATTTAATTTTAAAATTTATAAATTTATAAATTTAAATACTAAATTTTAAAAATTTAATTATTAAACCTTTAAATTATAAAATTTAAATATTTAAATACTAAATTCTAAAAATTTAATTTTAATGCTTTAAATTTTAAAATTTAAAAATTTAAATACTAAATTTTAAAAATTTATTTATTAAAATTTTAAATTTTAAAATTTAAAAATTTAAATACTAAATTTTAAAAATTTAATTATTAAAACTTTAAATTTTAAAATTTAAATATTTAAATATTTAATTTTAAAATTTATAAATTTATAAATTTAAATACTAAATTTTAAAAATTTAATTATTAAAACTTCAAAATTAAAACTTTAAAAATTTAAATACTATATTTTAAAAATTTATTTATTAAAACTTTAAATTTTAAAAATTTAAAAATTTAATTACTCAATTTTAAAAATTTAATTATTAAAACTTTAAATTTAAAAATTTAAATACTAAATTTTAAAAATTTAATTATTAAAACTTTAACTTTTAAAATTTAAAAATTTAAATACTAAATTTTAAAAATTTAAATATTAAAACTTTAAATTTTAAAATTTAAAAATTTAAATACTATATTATAAAAATTTAATTACTAAATCTTTAAATTTTAAAAGTTGAAAATTTGAATACTAAATTATAAATTTAAAAATTTAAATTTCAAAATTTAAAAATTTAAATACTAAATTTTAAAAATTTAAAAATTTAAATACTAAATTTTAAAAATTTAATTATTAAAACTTTAAATTTTAAAAATTTAAAAATTTAATTACTCAATTTTAAAAATTTAATTATTAAAACTTTAAATTTAAAAATTTAAATACTAAATTTTAAAAATTTAATTATTAAAACTTTAAATTTTAAAATTTAAAAATTTAAATACTAAATTCAAAAAATTTAATTATTAAAGCTTTAAATTTTAAAATTTATAAATTTAAATTTCAAAATTTAAAAATTTAAATACTAAATTTTAAAAATTTAAAAATTTAAATACTAAATTTTAAAAATTTAATTATTAAACCTTTAAATTTTAAAATTTAAATATTTAAATACTAAATTCTAAAAATTTAATTTTAATGCTTTAAATTTTAAAATTTAAAAATTTAAAAATTTAAACACTAAATTTTAAAAATTTATTTATTAAAATTTTAAATTTTAAAATTTAAAAATTTAAATACTAAATTTTAAAAATTTAATTATTAAAACTTTAAATTTTAAAATTTAAATATTTAAATATTTAATTTTAAAATTTATAAATTTATAAATTTAAATATTAAATTTTAAAAATTCAATTATTAAAACTTCAAAATTAAAACTTTAAAAATTTAAATACTATATTTTAAAAATTTATTTATTAAAATTTTAAATTTTAAAATTTAAAAATTTAAATACTAAATTTTAAAAATTTAATTATTAAAACTTTAAATTTTAAAATTTAAAAATTTAAAATACTAAATTTTAAAAATTTAATTATTAAAGCTTTAAATTTTAAAATTTAAAAATTTAAATACTAAATTTTAAAAATTTAATTATTAAAACTTTAAATTTTAAAATTTAAATTTTTAAATACTAGATTCTAAAAATTTAATTATAAAAGCTTTAAATTTTAAAATTTATAAATTTAAATACAAAATTTTAAAAATTTAATTACTAAACCTTTAAATTTTAAAAGTTAAAAATTTTAATACTAAATTTTAAAATTTAAAAATTTAAATTTCAAATTTTAAAAATTTAATTACTAAATTTTAAAAATTTAATTATTAAAACTTTAAATTTTAAAATTTAAAAATTTAAAATACTAAATTTTAAAAATTTAATTATTAAAGCTTTAAATTTTAAAATTTAAAAATTTAAATACTAAATTTTAAAAATTTAGTTATTAAAACTTTAAATTTTAAAATTTAAATTTTTAAATACTAAATTCTAAAAATTTAATTATAAAAGCTTTAAATTTTAAAATTTATAAATTTAAATACTAAATTTTAAAAATTTAATTACTAAACCTTTAAATTTTAAAAGTTAAAAATTTAAATACTAAATTTTAAAATTTAAAAATTTAAATTTCAAATTTTAAAAATTTAATTAATAAATTTTAAAAATTTAATTATTAAAACTTTAAATTATAAAATTTAAATATTTAAATACTAAATTTTAAAAATTTTATTATTAAAGCTTAAAATTTTAAAATTTATAAATTTAAATTCTAACTTTTAAAAATTTAATTATTAAAACTTTAAATTTTAAAATTCAAAAATTTAAATACTAAATTTTAAAAATTTAATTATTAAAACTTTAAATTTTAGAATTTAAAAATTTACATTTTACAATTTAAAAATTTAAGTACTAAATTTTAAAAATTTAATTACTAAACCTTTAAATTTTAAAAGTTAAAAATTTAAATACTAAATTTTAAAATTTAAAAATTTAAATTTCAAAATTTAAAAATTTAAATACTAAATTTTAAAAATTTAAAAATTTAAATACTAAATTTTAAAAATTTAATTATTAAACCTTTAAATTTTAAAATTTAAATATTTAAATACTAAATTCTAAAAATTTAATTTTAAAGTTTTAAATTTTAAAATTTTAAATTTAAATACTAAATATTAAAAATTTAATTATTAAAGCTATAAATTTTAAAATTTATAAATTTAAATACTAAATTTTAAAAATTTAATTATTAAAGCTATAAATTTTAAAATTTATAAATTTAAATACTAAATTTTAAAAATTTAATTATTAAAACTTTAAATTTTAAAATTTAAAAATTTAAATACTAAATTTTAAAAATTTAATTATTAAAACTTTAAATTTTAAATTTTAAATATTTAAATACTAAATTCTAAAAATTTAATTTTAATGCTTTAAATTTTAAAATTTAAAAATTTAAATACTAAATTTTATAAATTTATTTATTAAAATTTTAAATTTTAAAATTTAAAAATTTAAATACTAAATTTTAAAAATTTAATTATTAAAACTTTAAATTTTAAAATTTAAATATTTAAATATTTAATTTTAAAATTTATAAATTTATAAATTTAAATACTAAATTTTAAAAATTTAATTATTAAAACTTCAAAATTAAAACTTTAAAAATTTAAATACTATATTTTAAAAATTTATTTATTAAAATTTTAAATTTTAAAATTTAAAAATTTAAATACTAAATTTTAAAAATTTAATTATTAAAACTTTAAATTTTAAAATTTAAATATTTAAATACAAAATTTTAAACATTTAATTATTAAAGCTTTAAATTTTAAAATTTATAAATTTAAATACTAACTTTTAAAAATTTAATTATTAAAACTTTAAATTTTAAAATTTAAAAATTTAAATACTAAATTTTAAAAATTTAATTATTAAAACTTTAAATTTTAAAATTTAAATATTTAAATACTAAATTCTAAAAATTTAATTATTAAAGCTATAAATTTTAAAATTTATAAATTTAAATACTAAATTCTAAAAATTTAATTATTAAAACTTTAAATTTTAAAATTTAAAAATTTAAATACTAAATTTTAAAAATTTAAATATTAAAACTTTAAATTTTAAAATTTAAAAATTTAAATACTAAATTTTAAAAATTTAATTATTAAAACTTTAAATTTTAAAATTTAAATATTTAAATACTAAATTTTAAAAATTTAAATATTAAAACTTTAAATTTTAAAATTTAAAAATTTAAATACTAAATTTTAAAAATTTAATTATTAAAACTTTAAATTTTAAAATTTAAATATTTAAATACTAAATTTTAAAAATTTTATTAAAGCTTAAAATTTTAAAATTTATAAATTTAAATACTAACTTTTAAAAATTTAATTATTAAAGCTTTAAATTTTAAAATTTAAAAATTTAGATACTAAATTTTAAAAATTTAATTATTAAAATTTTAAATTTTAAAACTTAAATTATTAAATACTAAATTCTAAAAATTTAATTACTAAACCTTTAAATTTTAAAAGTTAAAAATTTAAATACTAAATTTTAAAATTTAAAAATTTAAATTTCAAAATTTAAAAATTTAATTACTAAATTTTAAAAATTTAATTATTAAAACTTTAATTTATAAAATTTAAATATTTAAATACTAAATTTTAAAAATATTATTATTAAAGCTTAAAATTTTAAAATTTATAAATTTAAATTCTAACTTTTAAAAATTTAATTATTAAAACTTTAAATTTTAAAGTTTAAAAATTTAAATACTAAATTTTAAAAATTTAATTATTAAAACTTTAAATTTTAGAATTTAAAAATTTAAATTTTACAATTTAAAAATTTAAATACTAAATTTTAAAAATTTAATTTTAAAGCTTTAAATTTTAAAATTTATAAATTTAAATACTAAAGTTTAAAAATTTAATTACTAAACCTTTAAATTTTAAAAGTTAAAAATTTAAATACAAAATTTTAAAATTTAAAAATTTAAATTTCAAATTTTAAAAATTTAATTACTAAATTTTAAAAATTTAATTATTAAAACTTTAAATTTTAAAATTTAAAAATTTAAAATACTAAATTTTAAAAATTTAATTATTAAAGCTTTAAATTTTAAAATTTAAAAATTTAAATACTAAATTTTAAAAATTTAGTTATTAAAACTTTAAATTTTAAAATTTAAATTTTTAAATACTAAATTCTAAATATTTAATTATAAAAGCTTTAAATTTTAAAATTTATAAATTTAAATACTAAATTTTAAAAATTTAATTACTAAACCTTTAAATTTTAAAAGTTAAAAATTTAAATACTAAATTTTAAAATTTAAAAATTTAAATTTCAAATTTTAAAAATTTAATTAATAAATTTTAAAAATTTAATTATTAAAACTTTAAATTATAAAATTTAAATATTTAAATACTAAATTTTAAAAATTTTATTATTAAAGCTTAAAATTTTAAAATTTATAAATTTAAATTCTAACTTTTAAAAATTTAATTATTAAAACTTTAAATTTTAAAATTCAAAAATTTAAATACTAAATTTTAAAAATTTAATTATTAAAACTTTAAATTTTAGAATTTAAAAATTTACATTTTACAATTTAAAAATTTAAGTACTAAATTTTAAAAATTTAATTACTAAACCTTTAAATTTTAAAAGTTAAAAATTTAAATACTAAATTTTAAAATTTAAAAATTTAAATTTCAAAATTTAAAAATTTAAATACTAAATTTTAAAAATTTAAAAATTTAAATCCTAAATTTTAAAAATTTAATTATTAATCCTTTAAATTTTAAAATTTAAATATTTAAATACTAAATTCTAAAAATTTAATTTTAAAGTTTTAAATTTTAAAATTTTAAATTTAAATACTAAATATTAAAAATTTAATTATTAAAGCTATAAATTTTAAAATTTATAAATTTAAATACTAAATTTTAAAAATTTAATTATTAAAGCTATAAATTTTAAAATTTATAAATTTAAATACTAAATTTTAAAAATTTAATTATTAAAACTTTAAATTTTAAAATTTAAAAATTTAAATACTAAATTTTAAAAATTTAATTATTAAAACTTTAAATTTTAAATTTTAAATATTTAAATACTAAATTCAAAAAATTTAATTATTAAAGCTTTAAATTTTAAAATTTATAAATTTAAATTTCAAAATTTAAAAATTTAAATACTAAATTTTAAAAATTTAAAAATTTAAATACTAAATTTTAAAAATTTAATTATTAAACCTTTAAATTTTAAAATTTAAATATTTAAATACTAAATTCTAAAAATTTAATTTTAATGCTTCAAATTTTAAAATTTAAAAATTTAAATACTAAATTTTAAAAATTTATTTATTAAAATTTTAAATTTCAAAATTTAAAAATTTAAATACTAAATTTTAAAAATTTAATTATTAAAACTTTAAATTTTAAAATTTAAATATTTAAATACAAAATTTTAAACATTTAATTATTAAAGCTTTTAATTTTAAAATTTATAAATTTAAATACTAACTTTTAAAAATTTAATTATTAAAACTTTAAATTTTAAAATTTAAAAATTTAAATACTAAATTTTAAAAATTTAATTATTAAATCTTTAAATTTTAAAATTTAAATATTTAAATACTAAATTCTAAAAATTTAATTATTAAAGCTATAAATTTTAAAATTTATAAATTTAAATACTAAATTCTAAAAATTTAATTATTAAAACTTTAAATTTTAAAATTTAAAAATTTAAATACTAAATTTTAAAAATTTAATTATTAATCCTTTAAATTTTAAAATTTAAATATTTAAATACTAAATTCTAAAAATTTAATTTTAAAGTTTTAAATTTTAAAATTTTAAATTTAAATACTAAATATTAAAAATTTAATTATTAAAGCTATAAATTTTAAAATTTATAAATTTAAATACTAAATTTTAAAAATTTAATTATTAAAGCTATAAATTTTAAAATTTATAAATTTAAATACTAAATTTTAAAAATTTAATTATTAAAACTTTAAATTTTAAAATTTAAAAATTTAAATACTAAATTTTAAAAATTTAATTATTAAAACTTTAAATTTTAAATTTTAAATATTTAAATACTAAATTCAAAAAATTTAATTATTAAAGCTTTAAATTTTAAAATTTATAAATTTAAATTTCAAAATTTAAAAATTTAAATACTAAATTTTAAAAATTTAAAAATTTAAATACTAAATTTTAAAAATTTAATTATTAAACCTTTAAATTTTAAAATTTAAATATTTAAATACTAAATTCTAAAAATTTAATTTTAATGCTTCAAATTTTAAAATTTAAAAATTTAAATACTAAATTTTAAAAATTTATTTATTAAAATTTTAAATTTTAAAATTTAAAAATTTAAATACTAACTTTTAAAAATTTAATTATTAAAACTTTAAATTTTAAAATTTAAAAATTTAAATACTAAATTTTAAAAATTTAATTATTAAATCTTTAAATTTTAAAATTTAAATATTTAAATACTAAATTCTAAAAATTTAATTATTAAAGCTATAAATTTTAAAATTTATAAATTTAAATACTAAATTCTAAAAATTTAATTATTAAAACTTTAAATTTTAAAATTTAAAAATTTAAATACTAAATTTTAAAAATTTAAATATTAAAACTTTAAATTTTAAAATTTAAAAATTTAAATACTAAATTTTAAAAATTTAATTATTAAAACTTTAAATTTTAAAATTTAAATATTTAAATACTAAATTTTAAAAATTTTATTAAAGCTTAAAATTTTAAAATTTATAAATTTAAATACTAACTTTTAAAAATTTAATTATTAAAACTTTAAATTTTAAAATTTAAAAATTTAAATACTAAATTTTAAAAATTTAATTATTAAAACTTTAAATTTTAAAATTTAAATATTTAAATACAAAATTTTAAACATTTAATTATTAAAGCTTTAAATTTTAAAATTTATAAATTTAAACACTAACTTTTAAAAATTTAATTATTAAAACTTTAAATTTTAAAATTTAAAAATTTAAATACTAAATTTTAAAAATTTAATTATTAAAACTTTAAATTTTAAAATTTAAAAATTTAAATACTAAATTTTAAAAATTTAATTATTAAATCTTTAAATTTTAAAATTTATAAATTTAAATACTAAATTCTAAAAATTTAATTATTAAAACTTTAAATTTTAAAATTTAAAAATTTAAATACTAAATTTTAAAAATTTAATTATTAAAGCTTTAAATTTTAAAATTTAAAAATTTAGATACTAAATTTTAAAAATTTAATTATTAAAATTTTAAATTTTAAAACTTAAATTATTAAATACTAAATTCTAAAAATTTAATTACTAAACCTTTAAATTTTAAAAGTTAAAAATTTAAATACTAAATTTTAAAATTTAAAAATTTAAATTTCAAAATTTAAAAATTTAATTACTAAATTTTAAAAATTTAATTATTAAAACTTTAATTTATAAAATTTAAATATTTAAATACTAAATTTTAAAAATATTATTATTAAAGCTTAAAATTTTAAAATTTATAAATTTAAATTCTAACTTTTAAAAATTTAATTATTAAAACTTTAAATTTTAAAATTTAAAAATTTAAATAGTAAATTTTAAAAATTTAATTATTAAAACTTTAAATTTTAGAATTTAAAAATTTAAATTTTACAATTTAAAAATTTAAATACTAAATTTTAAAAATTTAATTTTAAAGCTTTAAATTTTAAAATTTATAAATTTAAATACTAAAGTTTAAAAATTTAATTACTAAACCTTTAAATTTTAAAAGTTAAAAATTTAAATACTAAATTTTAAAATTTAAAAATTTAAATTTCAAAATTTAAAAATTTAATTACTAAATTTTAAAAATTTAATTATTAAAACTTTAAATTATAAAATTTAAATATTTAAATACTAAATTTTAAAAATATTATTATTAAAGCTTAAAATTTTAAAATTTATAAATTTAAATTCTAACTTTTAAAAATTTAATTATTAAAACTTTAAATTTTAAAATTTAAAAATTTAAATACTAAATTTTAAAAATTTAATTATTAAAACTTTAAATTTTAGAATTTAAAAATTTAAGTTTTACAATTTAAAAATTTAAATACTAAATTTTAAAAATTTAATTACTAAACCTTTAAATTTTAAAAGTTAAAAATTTAAATACTAAATTTTAAAATTTAAAAATTTAAATTTCAAATTTTAAAAATTTAATTAATAAATTTTAAAAATTTAATTATTAAAACTTTAAATTATAAAATTTAAATATTTAAATACTAAATTTTAAAAATTTTATTATTAGAGCTTAAAATTTTAAAATTTATAAATTTAAATTCTAACTTTTAAAAATTTAATTATTAAAACTTTAAATTTTAAAATTTAAAAATTTAAATACTAAATTTTAAAAATTTAATTATTAAAACTTTTAATTTTAAATTTTAAATATTTAAATACTAAATTCAAAAAATTTAATTATTAAAGCTTTAAATTTTAAAATTTATAAATTTAAATTTCAAAATTTAAAAATTTAAATACTAAATTTTAAAAATTTAAAAATTTAAATACTAAATTTTAAAAATTTAATTATTAAACCTTTAAATTTTAAAATTTAAATATTTAAATACTAAATTCTAAAAAATTAATTTTAAAGCTTTAAATTTTAAAATTTAAAAATTTAAAAATTTAAATACTAAATTTTAAAAATTTATTTATTAAAATTTTAAATTCTAAAATTTAAATATTTAAATATTTAATTTTAAAATTTATAAATTTATAAATATAAATACTAAATTTTAAAAATTTAATTATTAAAACTTTAAATTTTAAAATTTAAATATTTAAATACTAAATTTTAAAAATTTTATTAAAGCTTAAAATTTTAAAATTTATAAATTTAAATTCTAACTTTTAAAAATTTAATTATTAAAACTTTAAATTTTAAAATTTAAAAATTTAAATACTAAATTTTAAAAATTTAAAAATTTAAATACTAAATTTTAAAAATTTAATTATTAAACCTTTAAATTTTAAAATTTAAATATTTAAATACTAAATTCTAAAAAATTAATTTTAAAGCTTTAAATTTTAAAATTTAAAAATTTAAAAATTTAAATACTAAATTTTAAAAATTTATTTATTAAAATTTTAAATTCTAAAATTTAAATATTTAAATATTTAATTTTAAAATTTATAAATTTATAAATATAAATACTAAATTTTAAAAATTTAATTATTAAAACTTCAAAATTAAAACTTTAAAAATTTAAATACTATATTTTAAAAATTTATTAATTAAAATTTTAAATTTTAAAATTTAAAAATTTAAATACTAAATTTTAAAAATTTAATTATTAAAACTTTAAATTTTAAAATTTAAATATTTAAATACTAAATTTTAAACATTTAATTATTAAAGCTTTAAATTTTAAAATTTATAAATTTAAATACTAACTTTTAAAAATTTAATTATTAAAACTTTAAATTTTAAAATTTAAAAATTTAAATACTAAATTTTAAAAATTTAATTATTAAAACTTTAAATTTTAAAATTTAAAAATTTAAATACTAAATTTTAAAAATTTAATTATTAAAACTTTAAATTTTATAATTTAAATATTTAAATACTAAATTTTAAAAATTTTATTAAAGCTTAAAATTTTAAAATTTATAAATTTAAATTCTAACTTTTAAAAATTTAATTAATAAAACTTTAAATTTTAAAATTTAAAAATTTAAATACTAAATTTTAAAAATTTAATTATTAAAGCTTTAAATTTTAAAATTTAAAAATTTAAATACTAAATTTTAAAAATTTAATTATTAAAACTTTAAATTTTAAAATTTAAATTTTTAAATACTAAATTCTAAAAATTTAATTATAAAAGCTTCAAATTTTAAAATTTATAAATTTAAATACTAAATTTTAAAAATTTAATTACTAAACCTTTAAATTTTAAAAGTTAAAAATTTAAATACTAAATTTTAAAATTTAAAAATTTAAATTTCAAATTTTAAAAATTTAATTAATAAATTTTAAAAATTTAATTATTAAAACTTTAAATTATAAAATTTAAATATTTAAATACTAAATTTTAAAAATTTTATTATTAAAGCTTAAAATTTTAAAATTTATAAATTTAAATTCTAACTTTTAAAAATTTAATTATTAAAACTTTAAATTTTAAAATTTAAAAATTTAAATACTAAATTTTAAAAATTTAATTATTAAAACTTTAAATTTTAAAATTTAAAAATTTAAATACTAAATTTTAAAAATTTAATTATTAAAACTTTAAATTTTATAATTTAAATATTTAAATACTAAATTTTAAAAATTTTATTAAAGCTTAAAATTTTAAAATTTATAAATTTAAATTCTAACTTTTAAAAATTTAATTAATAAAACTTTAAATTTTAAAATTTAAAAATTTAAATACTAAATTTTAAAAATTTAATTATTAAAGCTTTAAATTTTAAAATTTAAAAATTTAAATACTAAATTTTAAAAATTTAATTATTAAAACTTTAAATTTTAAAATTTAAATTTTTAAATACTAAATTCTAAAAATTTAATTATAAAAGCTTCAAATTTTAAAATTTATAAATTTAAATACTAAATTTTAAAAATTTAATTACTAAACCTTTAAATTTTAAAAGTTAAAAATTTAAATACTAAATTTTAAAATTTAAAAATTTAAATTTCAAATTTTAAAAATTTAATTAATAAATTTTAAAAATTTAATTATTAAAACTTTAAATTATAAAATTTAAATATTTAAATACTAAATTTTAAAAATTTTATTATTAAAGCTTAAAATTTTAAAATTTATAAATTTAAATTCTAACTTTTAAAAATTTAATTATTAAAACTTTAAATTTTAAAATTTAAAAATTTAAATACTAAATTTTAAAAATTTAATTATTAAAACTTTTAATTTTAAATTTTAAATATTTAAATACTAAATTCAAAAAATTTAATTATTAAACCTTTAAATTTTAAAATTTAAATTTTTAAATACTAAATTTTAAAAATTTAATTATTAAACCTTTAAATTTTAAAATTTAAATATTTAAATACTAAATTCAAAAAAATTAATTTTAAAGCTTTAAATTTAAAAATTTAAAAATTTAAAAATTTAAATACTAAATTTTAAAAATTTATTTATTAAAATTTTAAATTTTAAAATTTAAAAATTTAAATACTAAATTTTAAAAATTTTATTATTAAAACTTTAAATTCTAAAATTTAAATATTTAAATATTTAATTTTAAAATTTATAAATTTATAAATATAAATACTAAATTTTAAAAATTTAATTATTAAAACTTCAAAATTAAAACTTTAAAAATTTAAATACTATATTTTAAAAATTTATTAATTATAATTTTAAATTTTAAAATTTAAAAATTTAAATACTAAATTTTAAAAATTTAATTATTAAAACTTAAAATTTTAAAATTTAAATATTTAAATACTAAATTTTAAAAATTTTATTATTAAAGCTTAAAATTTTAAAATTTATAAATTTAAATTCTAACTTTTAAAAATTTAATTATTAAAACTTTAAATTTTAAAATTTAAAAATTTAAATACTAAATTTTAAAAATTTAATTATTAAAACTTTTAATTTTAAATTTTAAATATTTAAATACTAAATTCAAAAAATTTAATTATTAAAGCTTTAAATTTTAAAATTTATAAATTTAAATTTCAAAATTTAAAAATTTAAATACTAAATTTTAAAAATGTAAAAATTTAAATACTAAATTTTAAAAATTTAATAATTAAACCTTTAAATTTTAAAATTTAAATATTTAAATACTAAATTCTAAAAAATTAATTTTAAAGCTTTAAATTTAAAAATTTAAAAATTTAAAAATTTAAATACTAAATTTTAAAAATTTATTTATTAAAATTTTAAATTTTAAAATTTATAAATTTAAATTCTAACTTTTAAAAATTTAATTATTAAAACTTTAAATTTTAAAATTTAAAAATTTAAATACTAAATTTTAAAAATTTAATTATTAAAGCTTTAAATTTTAAAATTTAAAAATTTAAATACTAAATTTTAAAAATTTAATTATTAAAACTTTAAATTTTAAAATTTAAATTTTTAAATACTAAATTTTAAAAATTTAATTATTAAACCTTTAAATTTTAAAATTTAAATATTTAAATACTAAATTCTAAAAAATTAATTTTAAAGCTTTAAATTTTAAAATTTAAAAATTTAAAAATTTAAATACTAAATTTTAAAAATTTATTTATTAAAATTTTAAATTCTAAAATTTAAATATTTAAATATTTAATTTTAAAATTTATAAATTTATAAATATAAATACTAAATTTTAAAAATTTAATTATTAAAACTTCAAAATTAAAACTTTAAAAATTTAAATACTATATTTTAAAAATTTATTAATTAAAATTTTAAATTTTAAAATTTAAAAATTTAAATACTAAATTTTAAAAATTTAATTATTAAAACTTTAAATTTTAAAATTTAAATATTTAAATACTAAATTTTAAACATTTAATTATTAAAGCTTTAAATTTTAAAATTTATAAATTTAAATACTAACTTTTAAAAATTTAATTATTAAAACTTTATATTTTAAAATTTAAAAATTTAAATACTAAATTTTAAAAACTTAATTATTAAAACTTTTAATTTTAAATTTTAAATATTTAAATACTAAATTCAAAAAATTTAATTATTAAAGCTTTAAATTTTAAAATTTAAAAATTTAAATACTAAATTTTAAAAATTTAATTATTAAAACTTAAAATTTTAAAATTTAAATATTTAAATACTAAATTTTAAACAATTAATTATTAAAGCTTTAAATTTTAAAATTTATAAATTTAAATACTAACTTTTAAAAATTTAATTATTAAAACTTTAAATTTTAAAATTTAAATATTTAAATACTAAAGTTTAAAAATTTTATTAAAGCTTAAAATTTTAAAATTTATAAATTTAAATTCTAACTTTTAAAAATTTAATTATTAAAACTTTAAATTTTAAAATTTAAAAATTTAAATACTAAATTTTAAAAATTTAATTATTAAAGCTTTAAATTTTAAAATTTAAAAATTTAAATACTAAATTTTTAAAATTTAATTATTAAAACTTTAAATTTTAAAATTTAAATTTTTAAATACTAAATTCTAAAAATTTAATTATAAAAGCTTTAAATTTTAAAATTTATAAATTTAAATACTAAATTTTTAAAATTTAATTACTAAACCTTTAAATTTTAAAAGTTAAAAATTTAAATACTAAATTTTAAAATTTAAAAATTTAAATTTCAAAATTTAAAAATTTAATTACTAAATTTTAAAAATTTAATTATTAAAACTTTAAATTATAAAATTTAAATATTTAAATACTAAATTTTAAAAATTTTATTATTAAAGCTTAAAATTTTAAAATTTATAAATTTAAATTGTAACTTTTAAAAATTTAGTTATTAATACTTTAAATTTTAAAATTTAAAAATTTAAATACAAAATTTTAAAAATTTAATTATTAAAACTTTAAATTTTAGAATTTAAAAATTTAAATTTTACAATTTAAAAATTTAAATACTAAATTTTAAAAATTTAATTACTAAACATTTAAATTTTAAAAGTTAAAAATTTAAATACTAAATTTTAAAATTTAAAAATTTAAATTTCAAAATTTAAAAATTTAAATACTAAATTTTAAAAATTTAAAAATTTAAATACCAAATTTTAAAAATTTAATTATTAAACCTTTAAATTTTAAAATTTAAATATTTAAATACTAAATTCTAAAAATTTAATTTTAAAGCTTTAAATTTTAAAATTTATAAATTTAAATACTAAATTTTAAAAATTTAATTATTAAAACTTCAAAATTAAAACTTTAAAAATTTAAATGCTATATTTTAAAAATTTATTTATTAAAATTTTAAATTTTAAAATTTAAAAATTTAAATACTAAATTTTAAAAATTCAATTATTAAAACTTTAAATTTTAAAATTTAAAAATTTAAAAATTTAAATACTAAATTTTAAAAATATTTTTATTAAAATTTTAAATTTTAAAATTTAAAAATTTAAATACTAAATTTTAAACATTTAATTATTAAAGCTATACATTTTAAAATTTAAAAATTTAAATACTAAATTTTAAAAATTTAATTATTAAACCTTTAAATTTTAAAATTTAAATATTTAAATACTAAATTCTAAAAATTTAATTTTAATGCTTTAAATTTTAAAATTTAAAAATTTAAAAATTTAAATACTAAATTTTAAAAATTTATTTATTAAAATTTTAAATTTTAAAATTTAAAAATTTAAATACTAAATTTTAAAAATTTAATTATTAAAACTTTAAATTTTAAAATTTAAATATTTAAATATTTAATTTTAAAATTTATAAATTTATAAATTTAAATACAAAATTTTAAAAATTTAATTATTAAAACTTCAAAATTAAAACTTTAAAAATTTAAATACTATATTTTAAAAATTTATTTATTAAAATTTTAAATTTTAAAATTTAAAAATTTAAATACTAAATTTTAAAAATTTAATTATTAAAACTTTAAATTTTAAAATTTAAATATTTAAATACTAAATTTTAAACATTTAATTATTAAAGCTTTAAATTTTAAAATTTATAAATTTAAATACTAACTTTTAAAAATTTAATTATTAAAACTTTAAATTTTTAAATTTAAAAATTTAAATACTAAATTTTAAAAATTTAATTATTAAAACTTTAAATTTTAAAATTTAAATATTTAAATACTAAATTCTAAAAATTTAATTATTAAAGCTATAAATTTTAAAATTTATAAATTTAAATACTAAATTCTAAAAATTTAATTTTTAAAACTTTAACTTTTAAAATTTAAAAATTTAAATACTAAATTTTAAAAATTTAAATATTAAAACTTTAAATTTTAAAATTTAAAAATTTAAATACTAAATTTTAAAAATTTAATTATTAAAACTTTAAATTTTAAAATTTTAATATTTAAATACTAAATTTTAAAAATTTTATTAAAGCTTAAAATTTTAAAATTTATAAATTTAAATTCTAACTTTTAAAAATTTAATTATTAAAACTTTAAATTTTAAAATTTAAAAATTTAGATACTAAATTTTAAAAATTTAATTATTAAAACTTTAAATTTTAAAATTTAAAAATTTAGATACTAAATTTTAAAAATTTAATTATTAAAACTTTAAATTTTAAAATTTAAATTTTTAAATACTAAATTCTAAAAATTTAATTATTAAAGCTTTAAATTTTAAAATTTATAAATTTAAATAATAAATTTTAAAAATTTAATTATTAAACCTTTAAATTTTAAAAGTTAAAAATTTAAATACTAAATTTTAAAATTTAAAAATTTAAATTTCAAAATTTAAAAATTTAATTACTAAATTTTAAAAATTTAATTATTAAAACTTTAAATTATAAAATTTAAATATTTAAATACTAAATTTTAAAAATTTTATTATTAAAGCTTAAAATTTTAAAATTTATAAATTTAAATTCTAACTTTTAAAAATTTAATTATTGAAACTTTAAATTTTAAAATTTAAAAATTTAAATACTAAATTTTAAAAATTTAATTATTAAAACTTTAAATTTTAGAATTTAAAAATTTAAATTTTACAATTTAAAAATTTAAATACTAAATTTTAAAAATTTAATTACTAAACCTTTAAATTTTAAAAGTTAAAAATTTAAATACTAAATTTTAAAATTTAAAAATTTAAATTTCAAAATTTAAAAATTTAAATACTAAATTTTAAAAATTTAAAAATTTAAAAACTATATTTTAAAAATTTATTTATTAAAATTTTAAATTTTAAAATTTAAAAATTTAAACACTATATTTTAAAAATTTAATTATTGAAACTTTAAATTTTAAAATTTAAAAATTTAAATACTAAATTTTAAAAATTTAATTATTAAAACTTTAAATTTTAAATTTTAAATATTTAAATACTAAATTTAAAAAATTTAATTATTAAAGCTTTAAATTTTAAAATTTATAAATTTAAATTTCAAAATTTAAAAATTTAAATACTAAATTTTAAAAATTTAAAAATTTAAATACTAAATTTTAAAAATTTAATTATTAAAACTTTAAATTTTAAAATTTAAAAATTTAAAAATTTAAATACTAAATTTTAAAAATATTTTTATTAAAATTTTAAATTTTAAAATTTAAAAACTTAAATACTAAATTTTAAAAATTTAATTATTGAAACTTTAAATTTTAAAATTTAAATATTTAAATACTAAATTTTAAAAATTTAATTATTAAATCTTCAAAATTAAAACTTAAAAAATTTAAAAACTATATTTTAAAAATTTATTTATTAAAATTTTAAATTTTAAAATTTAAAAATTTAAACACTATATTTTAAAAATTTAATTATTAAAACTTTAAATTTTAAAATTTAAAAATTTATATACTAAATTTTAAAAATTTAATTATTAAAACTTTAAATTTTAAATTTTAAATATTTAAATACTAAATTCAAAAAATTTAATTATTAAAGCTTTAAATTTTAAAATTTATAAATTTAAATTTCAAAATTTAAAAATTTAAATACTAAATTTTAAAAATTTAAAAATTTAAATACTAAATTTTAAAAATTTAATTATTAAAACTTTAAATTTTAAAATTTAAAAATTTAAAAATTTAAATACTAAATTTTAAAAATATTTTTATTAAAATTTTAAATTTTAAAATTTAAAAACTTAAATACTAAATTTTAAAAATTTAATTATTGAAACTTTAAATTTTAAAATTTAAATATTTAAATACTAAATTTTAAAAATTTAATTATTAAATCTTCAAAATTAAAACTTAAAAAATTTAAAAACTATATTTTAAAAATTTATTTATTAAAATTTTAAATTTTAAAATTTAAAAATTTAAACACTATATTTTAAAAATTTAATTATTAAAACTTTAAATTTTAAAATTTAAAAATTTATAAACTAAATTTTAAAAATTTAATTATTAAAACTTTAAATTTTAAATTTTAAATATTTAAATACTAAATTCAAAAAATTTAATTATTAAAGCTTTAAATTTTAAAATTTATACATTTAAATTTCAAAATTTAAAAATTTAAATACTAAATTTTAAAAATTTAAAAATTTAAATACTAAATTTTAAGAATTTAATTATTAAAACTTTAAATTTTAAAATTTAAAAATTTAAAAATTTAAATACTAAATTTTAAAAATATTTTTATTAAAATTTTAAATTTTAAAATTTAAAAACTTAAATACTAAATTTTAAAAATTTAATTATTGAAACTTTAAATTTTAAAATTTAAATATTTAAATACTAAATTTTAAAAATTTAATTATTAAAGCTATAAATATTAAAATTTATAAATTTAAATACTAAATTTTAAAAATTTAATTATTAAATCTTTAAATTTTAAAATTTGAAAATTTAAATACTAAATTTTAAAAATTTATTTATTAAAACTTTAAATTTTAAATTTTAAATATTTAAATACTAAATTCTTAAAATTTAACTATTAAAGCTTTAAATTTTAAAATTTATAAATTTAAATTTCAAAATTTAAAAATTTAAATACTAAATTTTAAAAATTGAAAAATTTAAATACTAAATTTTAAAAATTTAATTATTAAACCTTTAAATTTTAAAATTTAAATATTTAAATACTAAATTCTAAAAATTTAATTTTAAAGCTTTAAATTTTAAAATTTAAAAATTTAAATACTAAATTTTAAAAATTTATTTATTAAAATTTTAAATTTTAAAATTTAAAAATTTAAATACTAAATTTTAAAAATTTTATTATTAAAACTTTAAATTTTAAAATTTAAATATTTAAATATTTAATTTTAAAATTTATAAATTTAAATACTAAATTTTAAAAATTTAATTATTAAACCTTTAAATTTTAAAATTTGAATATTTAAATACTAAATTCTAAAAATTTAATTTTAAAGCTTTAAATTTTAAAATTTATAAATTTAAATACTAAATTTTAAAAATTTAATTATTAAAACTTCAAAATTAAAACTTTAAAAATTTAAATACTATATTTTAAAAATTTATTTATTAAAATTTTAAATTTTAAAATTTAAAAATTTAAATACTAAATTTTAAAAATTCAATTATTAAAATTTTAAATTTTAAAATTTAAAAATTTAAAAATTTAAATACTAAATTTTAAAAATATTTTTATTAAAATTTTAAATTTTAAAATTTAAAAATTTAAATACTAAATTTTAAAAATTTAATTATTAAAACTTTAAATTTTAGAATTTAAAAATTTAAATTTTACAATTTAAAAATTTAAATACTAAATTTTAAAAATTTAATTACTAAACCTTTAAATTTTAAAAGTTAAAAATTTAAATACTAAGTTTTAAAATTTAAAAATTTAAATTTCAAAATTTAAAAATTTAAATACTAAATTTTAAAAATTTAAAAATTTAAATATTAAATTTTAAAAATTTAATTATTAAACCTTTAAATTTTAAAATTTAAATATTTAAATACTAAATTTTAAAAATTTAATTTTAAAGCTTTAAATTTTAAAATTTATAAATTTAAATGCTAAATTTTAAAAATTTAATTATTAAAACTTCAAAATTAAAACTTTAAAAATTTAAATACTATATTTTAAAAATTTATTTATTAAAATTTTAAATTTTAAAATTTAAAAATTTAAACACTAAATTTTAAAAATTTATTTATTAAAACTTTAAATTTTAAAATTTAAAAATTTAAATACTAAATTTTAAAAATTTAATTATTAAAACTTTAAATTTTAAATTTTAAATATTTAAATACTAAATTCAAAAAATTTAAATATTAAAGCTTTAAATTTTAAAATTTATAAATTTAAATTTCAATATTTAAAAATTTAAATACTAAATTCAAAAAATTTAATTATTAAAGCTTTAAATTTTAAAATTTATAAATTTAAATTTCAAAATTTAAAAATTTAAATACTAAATTTTAAAAATTTAAAAATTTAAATACTAAATTTTACAAATTTAATTATTAAAACTTTAAATTTTAAAATTTAAAAATTTAAAAATATAAATACTAAATTTTAAAAATGTTTTTATTAAAATTTTAAATTTTAAAATTTAAAAACTTAAATACTAAATTTTAAATATTTAATTATTGAAACTTTAAATTTTAAAATTTAAATATTTAAATACTAAATTTTAAAAATTTAATTATTAAAGCTATATATTTTAAAATTTATAAATTTAATTACTAAATTTTAAAAATTTAATTATTAAATCTTTAAATTTTAAAATTTAAAAATTTAAATACTAAATTTTAAAAATTTATATATTAAAACTTTAAATTTTAAATTTTAAATATTTAAATACTAAATTCTTAAAATTTAATTATTAAAGCTTTAAATTTTAAAATTTATAAATTTAAATTTCAAAATTTAAAAATTTAAATACTAAATTTTAAAAATTTAAAAATTTAAATACTAAATTTTAAAAATTTAATTATTAAACCTTTAAATTTTAAAATTTAAATATTTAAATACTAAATTCTAAAAATTTAATTTTAAAGCTTTAAATTTTAAAATTTAAAAATTTAAATATAAATTTTAAAAATTTATTTATTAAAATTTTAAATTTTAAAATTTAAAAATTTAAATACTAAATTTTAAAAATTTTATTTTAAAACTTTAAATTTTAAAATTTAAATATTTAAATATTTAATTTTAAAATTTATAAATTTATAAATTTAAATACTAAATTTTAAAAATTTAATTATTAAAACTTCAAAATTAAAACTTTAAAAATTTAAATACTATATTTTAAATATTTATTTATTAAAATTTTAAATTTTAAAATTTAAAAATTTAAATACTAAATTTTAAAAATTTAATTATTAAAACTTTAAATTTTAAAATTTAAATATTTAAATACTAAATTTTAAACATTTAATTATTAAAGCTTTAAATTTTAAAATTTATAAATTTAAATACTAACTTTTAAAAATTTAATTATTAAAACTTTAAATTTTGAAATTTAAAAATTTAAATACTAAATTTTAAAAATTTAATTATTAAAACTTTAAATTTTAAAATTTAAAAATTTAAATACTAAATTTTAAAAATTTAATTATTTAAACTTTAAATTTTAAAATTTAAATATTTAAATACTAAATTTAAAAAATTTTATTAAAGCTTAAAATTTTAAAATTTATAAATTTAAATTCTAACTTTTAAAAATTTAATTATTAAAACTTTAAATTTTAAAATTTAAAAATTTAAATACTAAATTTTAAAAATTTAATTATTAAAACTTTAAATTTTAGAATTTAAAAATTTAAATTTTACAATTTAAAAATTTAAATACTAAATTTTAAAAATTTAATTACTAAACATTTAAATTTTAAAAGTTAAAAATTTAAATACTAAATTTTAAAATTTAAAAATTTAAATTTCAAAATTTAAAAATATAAATACTAAATTTTAAAAATTTAAAAATTTAAATACTAAATTTTAAAAATTTAATTATTAAACCTTTAAATTTTAAATTTTAAATATTTAAATACTAAATTCTAAAAATTTATTTTAAAGCTTTAAATTTTAAAATTTATAAATTTAAATACTAAATTTTAAAAATTTAATTATTAAAACTTCAAAATTAAAACTTTAAAAATTTAAATACTATATTTTAAAAATTTATTTATTAAAATTTTAAATTTTAAAATTTAAAAATTTAAATACCAAATTTTAAAAATTCAATTATTAAAACTTTAAATTTTGAAATTTAAAAATTTAAAAATTTAAAAATTTAAATACTAAATTTTAAAAATATTTTTATTAAAATTTTAAATTTTAAAATTTAAAAATTTAAATACTAAATTTTAAAAATTTAATTATTGAAACTTTAAATTTTAAAATTTAAATATTTAAATACTAAATTTTAAAAATTTAATTATTAAAGCTATAAATTTTAAAATTTATAAATTTAAATACTAAATTTTAAAAATTTAATTATTAAAACTTTAAATTTTAAAATTTAAAAATTTAAATACTAAATTTTAAACATTTAATTATTAAAGCTATAAATTTTAAAATTTATAAATTTAAATACTAAATTTTAAAAATTTAATTATTAAAACTTTAAATTTTAAAATTTAAAAATTTAAATACTAAATTTTAAAAATTTAATTATTAAACCTTTAAATTTTAAAATTTAAATATTTAAATACTAAATTCTAAAAATTTAATTTTAATGCTTTAAATTTTAAAATTTAAAAATTTAAAAATTTAAATACTAAATTTTAAAAATTTTTTATTAAAATTTTAAATTTTAAAATTTAAAAATTTAAATACTAAATTTTAAAAATTTAATTATTAAAACTTTAAATTTTAAAATTTAAATATTTAAATATTTAATTTTAAAATTTATAAATTTATAAATTTAAATACTAAATTTTAAAAATTTAATTATTAAAACTTCAAAATTAAAACTTTAAAAATTTAAATACTATATTTTAAAAATTTATTTATTAAAATTTTAAATTTTAAAATTTAAAAATTTAAATACTAAATTTTAAAAATTTAATTATTAAAACTTTAAATTTTAAAATTTAAATATTTAAATACTAAACTCTAAAAATTTAATTATTAAAGCTATAAATTTTAAAATTTATAAATTTAAATACTAAATTCTAAAAATTTAATTATTAAAACTTTAACTTTTAAAATTTAAAAATTTAAATACTAAATTTTAAAAATTTAAATATTAAAACTTTAAATTTTAAAATTTAAAAATTTAAATACTAAATTTTAAAAATTTAATTATTAAAACTTTAAATTTTAAAATTTAAATATTTAAATACTAAATTTTAAAAATTTTATTAAAGCTTAAAATTTTAAAATTTATAAATTTAAATTCTAACTTTTAAAAATTTAATTATTAAAACTTTAAATTTTAAAATTTAAAAATTTAAATACTAAATTTTAAAAATTTAATTATTAAAGCTTTAAATTTTAAAATTTAAAAATTTAGATACTAAATATTAAAAATTTAATTATTAAAACTTTAAATTTTAGAATTTAAAAATTTAAATTTTACAATTTAAAAATTTAAATACTACATTTTAAAAATTTCGTTACTAAACCTTTAAATTTTAAAAGTTAAAAATTTAAATACTAAATTTTAAAATTTAAAAATTTAAATTTCAAAATTTCAAAATTTAAATACTAAATTTTAAAAATTTAAAAATTTAAATATTAAATTTTAAAAATTTAATTATTAAACCTTTAAATATTAAAATTTAAATATTTAAATACTAAATTCTAAAAATTTAATTTTAAAGCTTTAAATTTTAAAATTTATAAATTTAAATACTAAATTTTAAAAATTTAATTATTAAAACTTCAAAATTAAAACTTTAAAAATTTAAATACTATATTTTAAAAATTTATTTATTAAAATTTTAAATTTTAAAATTTAAAAATTTAAACAATAAATTTTAAAAATTTAATTATTAAAACTTTAAATTTTAAAATTTAAAAATTTAAATACTAAATTTTAAAAATTTAATTATTAAAACTTTAAATTTTAAATTTTAAATATTTAAATACTAAATTTTTAAAATTTAATTATTAAAGCTTTAAATTTTAAAATTTATAAATTTAAATTTCAAAATTTAAAAATTTAAATACTAAATTTTAAAAATTTAAAAATTTAAATACTAAATTTTAAAAATTTAATTATTAAAACTTTAAATTTTAAAATTTAAAAATTTAAAAATTTAAATACTAAATTTTAAAAAAATTTTTATTAAAATTTTAAATTTTAAAATTTAAAAACTTAAATACTAAATTTTAAAAATTTAATTATTGAAACTTTAAATTTTAAAATTTAAATATTTAAATACTGAATTTTAAAAATTTAATTATTAAAGCTATAAATTTTAAAATTTATAAATTTAAATACTAAATTTTAAAAATTTAATTATTAAAACTTTAAATTTTAAAATTTAAAAATTTAAATACTAAATTTTAAAAATTTAATTATTAAAACTTTAAATTTTAAATTTTAAATATTTAAATACTAAATTTTTAAAATTTAATTATTAAAGCTTTAAATTTTAAAATTTATAAATTTAAATTTCAAAATTTAAAAATTTAAATACTAAATTTTAAAAATTTAAAAATTTAAATACTAAATTTTAAAAATTTAATTATTAAACCTTTAAATTTTAAAATTTAAATATTTAAATACTAAATTCTAAAAATTTAATTTTAAAGCTTTAAATTTTAAAATTTAAAAATTTAAAAATTTAAATCCTAAATTTTAAAAATTTATTTATTAAAATTTTAAATTTTAAAATTTAAAAATTTAAATACTAAATTTTAAAAATTTTATTATTAAAACTTTAAATTTTAAAATTTAAATATTTAAATATTTAATTTTAAAATTTATAAATTTATAAATTTAAATACTAAATTTTAAAAATTTAATTATTAAAACTTCAAAATTAAAACTTTAAAAATTTAAATACTATATTTTAAAAATTTATTTATTAAAATTTTAAATTTTAAAATTTAAAAATTTAAATACTAAATTTTAAAAATTTAATTATTAAAACTTTAAATTTTAAAATTTAAATATTTAAATTCTAAATTTTAAACATTTAATTATTAAAGCTTTAAATTTTAAAATTTATAAATTTAAATACTAACTTTTAAAAATTTAATTATTAAAACTTTAAATTTTAAAATTTAAAAATTAAAATACTAAATTTTAAAAATTTAATTATTAAAACTTTAAATTTTAAAATTTAAAAATTTAAATACTAAATTTTAAAAATTTAATTATTAAAACTTTAAATTTTAAAATTTAAAAATTTAAATACCAAATTTTAAAAATTTTATTAAAGCTTAAAATTTTAAAATTTATAAATTTAAATTCTAACTTTTAAAAATTTAATTATTAAAACTTTAAATTTTAAAATTTAAAAATTTAAATACTAAATTTTAAAAATTTAATTATTATAGCTTTAAATTTTAAAATTTAAAAATTTAAATACTAAATTTTAAAAATTTAATTACTAAACCTTTAAATTTTAAGAGTTAAAAATTTAAATACTAAATTTTAAAATTTAAAAATTTAAATTTCAAAATTTAAAAATTTAATTACTAAATTTTAAAAATTTAATTATTAAAACTTTAAATTATAAAATTTAAATATTTAAATACTAAATTTTAAAAATTTTATTATTAAAGCTTAAAATTTTAAAATTTATAAATTTAAATTGTAACTTTTAAAAATTTGGTTATTAAAACTTTAAATTTTAAAATTTAAAAATTTAAATACTAAATTTTAAAAATTTAATTATTAAAACTTTAAATTTTAGAATTTAAAAATTTAAATTTTACAATTTAAAAATTTAAATACTAAATTTTAAAAATTTAGTTACTAAACCTTTAAATTTTAAAAGTTAAAAATTTAAATACTAAATTTTAAAATTTAAAAATTTAAATTTCAAAATTTAAAAATTTAAATACCAAATTTTAAAAATTTAAAAATTTAAATACTAAATTTTAAAAATTTAATTATTAAACCTTTAAATTTTAAAATTTAAATATTTAAATACTAAATTCTAAAAATTTAATTTTAAAGCTTTAAATTTTAAAATTTATAAATTTAAATACTAAATTTTAAAAATTTAATTATTAAAACTTCAAAATTAAAACTTTAAAAATTTAAATACTATATTTTAAAAATATATTTATTAAAATTTTAAATTTTAAAATTTAAAAATTTAAATACTAAGTTTTAAAAATTCAATTATTAAAACTTTAAATTTTAAAATTTAAAAATTTAAAAATTTAAATACTAAATTTTAAAAATATTTTTATTTAAATTTTAAATTTTAAAATTTAAAAATTTAAATACTAAATTTTAAAAAATTTAATTATTAAAACTTTAAATTTTAGAATTTAAAAATTTAAATTTTACAATTTAAAAATTTAAATACTAAATTTTAAAAATTTAATTACTAAACCTTTAAATTTTAAAAGTTAAAAATTTAAATACTAAATTTTAAAATTTAAAAATTTAAATACTAAATTTTAAAAATTTAAAAATTTAAATACTAAATTTTAAAAATTTAATTATTAAACCTTTAAATTTTAAAATTTAAATATTTAAATACTAAATTCTAAAAATTTAATTTTAAAGCTTTAAATTTTAAAATTTATAAATTTAAATACTAAATTTTAAAAATTTAATTATTAAAACTTCAAAATTAAAACTTTAAAAATTTTAATACTATATTTTAAAAATTTATTTATTAAAATTTTAAATTTTAAAATTTAAAAATTTAAATACTAAATTTTAAAAATTTAATTATTAAAACTTTAAATTTTAAAATTTAAATATTTAAATACTAAATTTTAAACATTTAATTATTAAAGCTTTAAATTTTAAAATTTATAAATTTAAATACTAACTTTTAAAAATTTAATTATTAAAACTTTAAATTTTAAAATTTAAAAATTAAAATACTAAATTTTAAAAATTTAATTATTAAAACTTTAAATTTTAAAATTTAAAAATTTAAATACTAAATTTTAAAAATTTAATTATTAAAACTTTAAATTTTAAAATTTAAATATTTAAATACCAAATTTTAAAAATTTTATTAAAGCTTAAAATTTTAAAATTTATAAATTTAAATTCTAACTTTTAAAAATTTAATTATTAAAACTTTAAATTTTAAAATTTAAAAATTTAAATACTAAATTTTAAAAATTTAATTATTATAGCTTTAAATTTTAAAATTTAAAAATTTAAATACTAAATTTTAAAAATTTAATTACTAAACCTTTAAATTTTAAAAGTTAAAAATTTAAATACTAAATTTTAAAATTTAAAAATTTAAATTTCAAAATTTAAAAATTTAATTACTAAATTTTAAAAATTTAATTATTAAAACTTTAAATTATAAAATTTAAATATTTAAATACTAAATTTTAAAAATTTTATTATTAAAGCTTAAAATTTTAAAATTTATAAATTTAAATTGTAACTTTTAAAAATTTGGTTATTAAAACTTTAAATTTTAAAATTTAAAAATTTAAATACTAAATTTTAAAAATTTAATTATTAAAACTTTAAATTTTAGAATTTAAAAATTTAAATTTTACAATTTAAAAATTTAAATACTAAATTTTAAAAATTTAGTTACTAAACCTTTAAATTTTAAAAGTTAAAAATTTAAATACTAAATTTTAAAATTTAAAAATTTAAATTTCAAAATTTAAAAATTTAAATACCAAATTTTAAAAATTTAAAAATTTAAATACTAAATTTTAAAAATTTAATTATTAAACCTTTAAATTTTAAAATTTAAATATTTAAATACTAAATTCTAAAAATTTAATTTTAAAGCTTTAAATTTTAAAATTTATAAATTTAAATACTAAATTTTAAAAATTTAATTATTAAAACTTCAAAATTAAAACTTTAAAAATTTAAATACTATATTTTAAAAATATATTTATTAAAATTTTAAATTTTAAAATTTAAAAATTTAAAAATTTAAATACTAAATTTTAAAAATATTTTTATTAAAATTTTAAATTTTAAAATTTAAAAATTTAAATACTAAATTTTAAAAAATTTAATTATTAAAACTTTAAATTTTAGAATTTAAAAATTTAAATTTTACAATTTAAAAATTTAAATACTAAATTTTAAAAATTTAATTACTAAACCTTTAAATTTTAAAAGTTAAAAATTTAAATACTAAATTTTAAAATTTAAAAATTTAAATTTCAAAATTTAAAAATTTAAATACTAAATTTTAAAAATTTAAAAATTTAAATACTAAATTTTAAAAATTTAATTATTAAACCTTTAAATTTTAAAATTTAAATATTTAAATACTAAATTCTAAAAATTTAATTTTAAAGCTTTAAATTTTAAAATTTATAAATTTAAATACTAAATTTTAAAAATTTAATTATTAAAACTTCAAAATTAAAACTTTAAAAATTTAAATACTATATTTTAAAAATTTATTTATTAAAATTTTAAATTTTAAAATTTAAAAATTTAAATACTAAATTTTAAAAATTTAATTATTAAAACTTTAAATTTTAAAATTTAAAAATTTAAATACTAAATTTTAAAAATTTAATTATTAAACCTTTAAATTTTAAAATTTATAAATTTAAATACTAACTTTTAAAAATTTAATTATTAAAACTTTAAATTTTAAAATTTAAAAATTAAAATACTAAATTTTAAAAATTTAATTATTAAAACTTTAAATTTTAAAATTTAAAAATTTAAATACTAAATTTTAAAAATTTAATTATTAAAACTTTAAATTTTAAATTTTAAATATTTAAATACTAAATTCGAAAAATTTAATTTTAAAGCTTTAAATTTTAAAATTTAAAAATTTAAAAATTTAAAAATTTAAAAATTTAAAAATTTAAATACTAAATTTTAAAAATTTATTTATTAAAATTTTAAATTTTAAAATTTAAAAATTTAAATACTAAATTTTAAAAATTTAATTATTAAAACTTTAAATTTTAAAATTTAAATATTTAAATATTTAATTTTAAAATTTATAAATTTATAAATTTAAATACTAAATTTTAAAAATTTAATTATTGAAACTTCAAAATTAAAACTTTAAAAATTTAAATACTATATTTTAAAAATTTATTTATTAAAATTTTAAATTTTAAAATTTATAAATTTAAATACTAACTTTTAGAAATTTAATTATTAAAACTTTAAATTTTAAAATTTAAAATTTAAATACTAAATTTTAAAAATTTAATTATTAAAACTTTAAATTTTAAAATTTAAAAATTTAAATACTAAATTTTAAAAATTTAATTATTAAAACTTTAAATTTTAAAATTTAAATATTTAAATACTAAATTTTAAAAATTTAATTATTAAAACTTTAAATTTTAAAATTTAAAAATTTAAAAATTTAAATACTAAATTTAAAAAATTTAATTATTAAAACTTTAAATTTTAAAATTTAAATATTTAAATACTAAATTCTAAAAATTTAATTATTAAAGCTATAAATTTTAAAATTTATAAATTTAAATACTAAATTCTAAAAATTAAATTATTAAAACTTTAACTTTTAAAATTTAAAAATTTAAATACTAAATTTTAAAAATTTAAATATTAAAACTTTAAATTTTAAAATTTAAATATTTAAATACTAAATTTTAAAAATTTAATTATTAAAGCTATAAATTTTAAAATTTATAAATTTAAATACTAAATTTTAAAAATTTAATTATTAAAACTTTAAATTTTAAAATTTAAAAATTTAAATACTAAATTTTAAACATTTAATTATTAAAGCTTTAAATTTTAAAATTTATAAATTTAAATACTTACTTTTAAAAATTTAATTATTAAAACTTTAAATTATACAATTTAAAAATTTAAATACTAAATTTTAAAAATTTAATTATTAAAACTTTAAATTTTAAAATTTAAATATTTAAATACTAAATTCTAAAAATTTAATTATTAAAGCTATAAATTTTAAAATTTATAAATTTAAATACTAAATTCTAAAAATTTAATTATTAAAACTTTAACTTTTAAAATTTAAAAATTTAAATACTAAATTTTAATAATTTAAAAATTTAAATACTTAATTTTAAAAATTTAATTATTATAACTTTAAATTTAAAAATTTAAAAATTTAAATACTAAATTTAAAAAATTTAATTATTAAAACTTTAAATTTTAAAATTTAAATATTTAAATACTAAATTCTAAAAATTTAATTATTAAAGCTATAAATTTTAAAATTTATAAATTTAAATACTAAATTCTAAAAATTAAATTATTAAAACTTTAACTTTTAAAATTTATAAATTTAAATACTAAATTTTAAAAATTTAATTATTAAAACTTTAAATTATAAAATTTTAAATTTTAAATACTAAATTTTAAAAATTTAATTATTAAAGCTATAAATTTTAAAATTTATAAATTTAAATACTAAATTTTAAAAATTTAATTATTAAAACTTTAAATTTTAAAATTTAAAAATTTAAATACTAAATTTTAAACATTTAATTATTAAAGCTTTAAATTTTAAAATTTATAAATTTAAATACTAACTTTTAAAAATTTAATTATTAAAACTTTAAATTATAAAATTTTAAATTTTAAATACTAAATTTTAAAAATTTAATTATTAAAACTTTAAATTTTAAAATTTAAAAATTTAAATTTTAAAATTTATAAATTTAAATACTAAATTTTAAAAATTTAAATTTTAAAACTTTAAATTTTATAATTTAAAAATTCAAATACAAAATTTTAAAAATTTAATTATTAAAACTTAATATTTTAAAATTTAAAAATTTAAATTTTAAAATATAAAAATTTAAATTTTAAAATTTAAAAATTTAAATACTAACTTTTAAAAATTTAATTTCAAAACTTTAAATTTTAAAATTTAAAAATTTAAATACTAAATTTTAATGATTTAAAAATTTAAATACTCAATTTTAAAAATTTAATTATTAAAACTTTAAATTTAAAAATTTAAAAATTTAAATACTAAATTTTAAAAATTTAATTATTAAAACTTTAAATTTTAAAATTTAAAAATTTAAATACTAAATTTTAAAAATTTAATTATTAAAACTTTAAATTTTAAAATTTAAAAATTTAAATTTTAAAATTTATAAATTTAAATACTAAATTTTAAAAATTGAATGATTAAAACATTAAATTATAAAATTTTAAATTTTAAATACTAAATTTTAAAAATTTAATTATTAAAACTTTAAATTTTAAAATTTAAAAATTTAAATTTTAAAATTTATAAATTTAAATACTAAATTTTAAAAATTTAAATATTAAAACTTTAAATTTTATAATTTAAAAATTCAAATAATAAATTTTAAAAATTTAATTATTAAAACTTAAAATTTTAAAATTTAAAAATTTAAATTTAAAAATTTAAAAATTTAAATTTTAAAATTTAAAACTTTAAATTTTAAAATTTAAAAATTTAAATACTAACTTTTAAAAATTTAATTATTAAAACTTTAAATTATAAAATTTTAAATTTTAAATACTAAATTTTAAAAATTTAATTATTAAAACTTTAAATTTTAAAATTTAAAAATTTAAATTTTAAAATTTATAAATTTAAATACTAAATTTTAAAAATTTAAATTTTAAAACTTTAAATTTTATAATTTAAAAATTCAAATACAAAATTTTAAAAATTTAATTATTAAAACTTAATATTTTAAAATTTAAAAATTTAAATTTTAAAATATAAAAATTTAAATTTTAAAATTTAAAAATTTAAATACTAACTTTTAAAAATTTAATTTCAAAATTTAAATTTTAAAATTTAAAAATTTAAATACTAAATTTTAATGATTTAAAAATTTAAATACTCAATTTTAAAAATTTAATTATTAAAACTTTAAATTTAAAAATTTAAAAATTTAAATACTAAATTTTAAAAATTTAATTATTAAAACTTTAAATTTTACAATTTAAAAATTTAAATACTAAATTTTAAAAATTTAATTATTAAAACTTTAAATTTTAAAATTTAAATATTTAAATACTAAATTCTAAAAATTTAATTATTAAAGCTATAAATTTTAAAATTTATAAATTTAAATACTAAATTCTAAAAATTTAATTATTAAAACTTTAACTTTTAAAATTTAAAAATTTAAATACTAAATTTTAATAATTTAAAAATTTAAATACTTAATTTTAAAAATTTAATTATTAAAACTTTAAATTTAAAAATTTAAAAATTTAAATAGTAAATTTTAAAAATTTAATTATTAAAACTTTAAATTTTAAAATTTAAATATTTAAGTACTAAATTTTAAAAATTTACTTATTAAAGCTATAAATTTTAAAATTTATAAATTTAAATACTAAATTTTAAAAATTGAATTATTAAAACTTTAAATTATAAAATTTTAAATTTTAAATACTAAATTTTAAAAATTTAATTATTAAAACTTTAAATTTTAAAATTTAAAAATTTAAATACTAAATTTTAAAAATTTAATTATTAAAACTTTAAATTTTAAAATTTAAAAATTTAAATACTAAATTTTAAAAATTTAATTATTAAAACTTTAAATTTTAAAATTTAAATATTTAAATACTAAATTTTAAAAATTTTAATATTAAAACTTTAAATTTTAAAATTTAAAAATTTTAAAATTTAAAAATTTAAAAATTTAAATACTAAATTTTAAAAATTTAATTATTAAAACTTTAAATTTTAAAATTTAAATTTTTAAATACTAAATTCTAAAAATTTAATTATAAAAGCTTTAAATTTTAAAATTTATAAATTTAAATACTAAATTTTAAAAATTTAATTATTAAAACTTTAAATTTTAAAATTTAAAAATTTAAAAATTTAAATACTAAATTTTAAAAATTTAATTATTAAAACTTTAAATTTTAAAATTTAAATATTTAAATACTAAATTCTAAAAATTTAATTATTAAAGCTATAAATTTTAAAATTTATAAATTTAAATACTAAATTCTAAAAATTTAATTATTAAAACTTTAACTTTTAAAATTTAAAAATTTAAATACTAAATTTTAAAAATTTAAATATTAAAACTTTAAATTTTAAAATTTAAATATTTAAATACTAAATTTTAAAAATTTAATTATTAAAGCTATAAATTTTAAAATTTATAAATTTAAATACTAAATTTTAAAAATTTAATTATTAAAACTTTAAATTTTAAAATTTAAAAATTTAAATACTAAATTTTAAACATTTAATTATTAAAGCTTTAAATTTTAAAATTTATAAATTTAAATATTTACTTTTAAAAATTTAATTATTAAAACTTTAAATTTTACAATTTAAAAATTTAAATACTAAATTTTAAAAATTTAATTATTAAAACTTTAAATTTTAAAATTTAAATATTTAAATACTAAATTCTAAAAATTTAATTATTAAAGCTATAAATTTTAAAATTTATAAATTTAAATACTAAATTCTAAAAATTTAATTATTAAAACTTTAACTTTTAAAATTTAAAAATTTAAATACAAAATTTTAATAATTTAAAAATTTAAATACTTACTTTTAAAAATTTAATTATTAAAACTTTAAATTTTACAATTTAAAAATTTAAATACTAAATTTTAAAAATTTAATTATTAAAACTTTAAATTTTAAAATTTAAATATTTAAGTACTAAATTTTAAAAATTTACTTATTAAAGCTATAAATTTTAAAATTTATAAATTTAAATACTAAATTTTAAAAACTGAATTATTAAAACTTTAAATTTTAAAATTTAAAAATTTAAATACTAAATTTTAAACATTTAATTATTAAAGCTTTAAATTTTAAAATTTATAAATTTAAATACTAACTTTTAAAAATTTAATTATTAAAACTTTAAATTATAAAATTTTAAATTTTAAATACTAAATTTTAAAAATTTAATTATTAAAACTTTAAATTTTAAAATTTAAAAATTTAAATTTTAAAATTTATAAATTTAAATACTAAATTTTAAAAATTTAAATATTAAAACTTTAAATTTTATAATTTAAAAATTCAAATACAAAATTTTAAAAATTTAATTATTAAAACTTAATATTTTAAAATTTAAAAATTTAAATTTTAAAATTTAAAAATTTAAATACTAACTTTTAAAAATTTAATTTCAAAACTTTAAATTTTAAAATTTAAAAATTTAAATACTAAATTTTAATGATTTAAAAATTTAAATACTCAATTTTAAAAATTTAATTATTAAAACTTTAAATTTAATAATTTAAAAATTTAAATACTAAATTTTAAAAATTTAATTATTAAATATTTAAATTTAAAAATTTAAATATTTAAGTACTAAATTTTAAAAATTTACTTATTAAAGCTATAAATTTTAAAATTTATAAATTTAAATACTAAATTTTAAAAATTGAATTATTAAAACATTAAATTATAAAATTTTAAATTTTAAATACTAAATTTTAAAAATTTAATTATTAAAACTTTAAATTTTAAAATTTAAAAATTTAAATTTTAAAATTTATAAATTTAAATACTAAATTTTAAAAATTTAAATATTAAAACTTTAAATTTTATAATTTAAAAATTCAAATAATAAATTTTAAAAATTTAATTATTAAAACTTAAAATTTTAAAATTTAAAAATTTAAATTTAAAAATTTAAAAATTTAAATTTTAAAATTTAAAACTTTAAATTTTAAAATTTAAAAATTTAAATACTAAATTTTAAAAATTTAAATATTAAAACTTTAAATTTTAAAATTTAAATATTTAAATACTAAATTTTAAAAATTTAATTATTAAAGCTATAAATTTTAAAATTTAAAAATTTAAATACTAAATTTTAAACATTTAATTATTAAAGCTTTAAATTTTAAAATTTATAAATTTAAATACTTACTTTTAAAAATTTAATTATTAAAACTATAAATTTTACAATTTAAAAATTTAAATATTAAATTTTAAAAATTTAATTATTAAAACTTTAAATTTTAAAATTTAAATATTTAAATACTAAATTCTAAAAATTTAATTATTAAAGCTATAAATTTTAAAATTTATAAATTTCAATACTAAATTCTAAAAATTTAATTATTAAAACTTTAACTTTTAAAATTTAAAAATTTAAATACTAAATTTTAATAATTTAAAAATTTAAATACTCAATTTTAAAAATTTAATTATTAAAACTTTAAATTTAAAAATTTAAAAATTTAAATACTAAATTTTAAAAATTTAATTATTAAAACTTTAAATTTAAAAATTTAAATATTTAAGTACTAAATTTTAAAAATTTACTTATTAAAGCTATAAATTTTAAAATTTATAAATTTAAATACTAAATTTTAAAAATTGAATTATTAAAACATTAAATTATAAAATTTTAAATTTTAAATACTAAATTTTAAAAATTTAATTATTAAAACTTTAAATTTTAAAATTTAAAAATTTAAATTTTAAAATTTATAAATTTAAATACTAAATTTTAAAAATTTAAATATTAAAACTTTAAATTTTATAATTTAAAAATTCAAATACTAAATTTTAAAAATTTAATTATTAAAACTTAAAATTTTAAAATTTAAAAATTTAAATTTAAAAATTTAAAAATTTAAATTTTAAAATTTAAAACTTTAAATTTTAAAATTTAAAAATTTAAATACTAAATTTTAAAAATTTAAATATTAAAACTTTAAATTTTAAAATTTAAATATTTAAATACTAAATTTTAAAAATTTAATTATTAAAGCTATAAATTTTAAAATTTATAAATTTAAATACTAAATTTTAAAAATTTAATTATTAAAACTTTAAATTTTAAAATTTAAAAATTTAAATACTAAATTTTAAACATTTAATTATTAAAGCTTTAAATTTTAAAATTTATAAATTTAAATACTTACTTTTAAAAATTTAATTATTAAAACTTTAAATTTTACAATTTAAAAATTTAAATACTAAATTTTAAAAATTTAATTATTAAAACTTTAAATTTTAAAATTTAAATATTTAAATACTAAATTCTAAAAATTTAATTATTAAAGCTATAAATTTTAAAATTTATAAATTTCAATACTAAATTCTAAAAATTTAATTATTAAAACTTTAACTTTTAAAATTTAAAAATTTAAATACTAAATTTTAATAATTTAAAAATTTAAATACTTAATTTTAAAAATTTAATTATTAAAACTTTAAATTTAAAAATTTAAAAATTTAAATACTAAATTTTAATGATTTAAAAATTTAAATACTCAATTTTAAAAATTTAATTATTAAAACTTTAAATTTAAAAATTTAAAAATTTAAATACTAAATTTTAAAAATTTAATTATTAAAACTTTAAATTTAAAAATTTAAATATTTAAGTACTAAATTTTAAAAATTTACTTATTAAAGCTATAAATTTTAAAATTTATAAATTTAAATACTAAATTTTAAAAATTGAATTATTAAAACATTAAATTATGAAATTTTAAATTTTAAATACTAAATTTTAAAAATTTAATTATTAAAACTTTAAATTTTAAAATTTAAAAATTTAAATTTTAAAATTTATAAATTTAAATACTAAATTTTAAAAATTTAAATATTAAAATTTTAAATTTTATAATTTAAAAATTCAAATACTAAATTTTAAAAATTTAATTATTAAAACTTAAAATTTTAAAATTTAAAAATTTAAATTTAAAAATTTAAAAATTTAAATTTTAAAATTTAAAACTTTAAATTTTAAAATTTAAAAATTTAAATACTAAATTTTAAAAATTTAAATATTAAAACTTTAAATTTTAAAATTTAAATATTTAAATACTAAATTTTAAAAATTTAATTATTAAAGCTATAAATTTTAAAATTTATAAATTTAAATACTAAATTTTAAAAATTTAATTATTAAAACTTTAAATTTAATAATTTAAAAATTTAAATACTAAATTTTAAAAATTTAATTATTAAAACTTTAAATTTTAAAATTTAAATATTTAAATACTAAATTCTAAAAATTTAATTATTAAAGCTATAAATTTTAAAATTTATAAATTTAAATACTAAATTCTAAAAATTTAATTATTAAAACTTTAACTTTTAAAATTTAAAAATTTAAATACAAAATTTTAATAATTTAAAAATTTAAATACTTACTTTTAAAAATTTAATTATTAAAACTTTAAATTTTACAATTTAAAAATTTAAATACTAAATTTTAAAAATTTAATTATTAAAACTTTAAATTTTAAAATTTAAATATTTAAGTACTAAATTTTAAAAATTTACTTATTAAAGCTATAAATTTTAAAATTTATAAATTTAAATACTAAATTTTAAAAACTGAATTATTAAAACTTTAAATTTTAAAATTTAAAAATTTAAATACTAAATTTTAAACATTTAATTATTAAAGCTTTAAATTTTAAAATTTATAAATTTAAATACTAACTTTTAAAAATTTAATTATTAAAACTTTAAATTATAAAATTTTAAATTTTAAATACTAAATTTTAAAAATTTAATTATTAAAACTTTAAATTTTAAAATTTAAAAATTTAAATTTTAAAATTTATAAATTTAAATACTAAATTTTAAAAATTTAAATATTAAAACTTTAAATTTTATAATTTAAAAATTCAAATACAAAATTTTAAAAATTTAATTATTAAAACTTAATATTTTAAAATTTAAAAATTTAAATTTTAAAATTTAAAAATTTAAATACTAACTTTTAAAAATTTAATTTCAAAACTTTAAATTTTAAAATTTAAAAATTTAAATACTAAATTTTAATGATTTAAAAATTTAAATACTCAATTTTAAAAATTTAATTATTAAAACTTTAAATTTAATAATTTAAAAATTTAAATACTAAATTTTAAAAATTTAATTATTAAATATTTAAATTTAAAAATTTAAATATTTAAGTACTAAATTTTAAAAATTTACTTATTAAAGCTATAAATTTTAAAATTTATAAATTTAAATACTAAATTTTAAAAATTGAATTATTAAAACATTAAATTATAAAATTTTAAATTTTAAATACTAAATTTTAAAAATTTAATTATTAAAACTTTAAATTTTAAAATTTAAAAATTTAAATTTTAAAATTTATAAATTTAAATACTAAATTTTAAAAATTTAAATATTAAAACTTAAAATTTTAAAATTTAAAAATTTAAATTTAAAAATTTAAAAATTTAAATTTTAAAATTTAAAACTTTAAATTTTAAAATTTAAAAATTTAAATACTAAATTTTAAAAATTTAAATATTAAAACTTAAAATTTTAAAATTTAAAAATTTAAATTTAAAAATTTAAAAATTTAAATTTTAAAATTTAAAACTTTAAATTTTAAAATTTAAAAATTTAAATACTAAATTTTAAAAATTTAAATATTAAAACTTTAAATTTTAAAATTTAAATATTTAAATACTAAATTTTAAAAATTTAATTATTAAAGCTATAAATTTTAAAATTTAAAAATTTAAATACTAAATTTTAAACATTTAATTATTAAAGCTTTAAATTTTAAAATTTATAAATTTAAATACTTACTTTTAAAAATTTAATTATTAAAACTATAAATTTTACAATTTAAAAATTTAAATATTAAATTTTAAAAATTTAATTATTAAAACTTTAAATTTTAAAATTTAAATATTTAAATACTAAATTCTAAAAATTTAATTATTAAAGCTATAAATTTTAAAATTTATAAATTTCAATACTAAATTCTAAAAATTTAATTATTAAAACTTTAACTTTTAAAATTTAAAAATTTAAATACTAAATTTTAATAATTTAAAAATTTAAATACTCAATTTTAAAAATTTAATTATTAAAACTTTAAATTTAAAAATTTAAAAATTTAAATACTAAATTTTAAAAATTTAATTATTAAAACTTTAAATTTAAAAATTTAAATATTTAAGTACTAAATTTTAAAAATTTACTTATTAAAGCTATAAATTTTAAAATTTATAAATTTAAATACTAAATTTTAAAAATTGAATTATTAAAACATTAAATTATAAAATTTTAAATTTTAAATACTAAATTTTAAAAATTTAATTATTAAAACTTTAAATTTTAAAATTTAAAAATTTAAATTTTAAAATTTATAAATTTAAATACTAAATTTTAAAAATTTAAATATTAAAACTTTAAATTTTATAATTTAAAAATTCAAATACTAAATTTTAAAAATTTAATTATTAAAACTTAAAATTTTAAAATTTAAAAATTTAAATTTAAAAATTTAAAAATTTAAATTTTAAAATTTAAAACTTTAAATTTTAAAATTTAAAAATTTAAATACTAAATTTTAAAAATTTAAATATTAAAACTTTAAATTTTAAAATTTAAATATTTAAATACTAAATTTTAAAAATTTAATTATTAAAGCTATAAATTTTAAAATTTATAAATTTAAATACTAAATTTTAAAAATTTAATTATTAAAACTTTAAATTTTAAAATTTAAAAATTTAAATACTAAATTTTAAACATTTAATTATTAAAGCTTTAAATTTTAAAATTTATAAATTTAAATACTTACTTTTAAAAATTTAATTATTAAAACTTTAAATTTTACAATTTAAAAATTTAAATACTAAATTTTAAAAATTTAATTATTAAAACTTTAAATTTTAAAATTTAAATATTTAAATACTAAATTCTAAAAATTTAATTATTAAAGCTATAAATTTTAAAATTTATAAATTTCAATACTAAATTCTAAAAATTTAATTATTAAAACTTTAACTTTTAAAATTTAAAAATTTAAATACTAAATTTTAATAATTTAAAAATTTAAATACTTAATTTTAAAAATTTAATTATTAAAACTTTAAATTTAAAAATTTAAAAATTTAAATACTAAATTTTAATGATTTAAAAATTTAAATACTCAATTTTAAAAATTTAATTATTAAAACTTTAAATTTAAAAATTTAAAAATTTAAATACTAAATTTTAAAAATTTAATTATTAAAACTTTAAATTTAAAAATTTAAATATTTAAGTACTAAATTTTAAAAATTTACTTATTAAAGCTATAAATTTTAAAATTTATAAATTTAAATACTAAATTTTAAAAATTGAATTATTAAAACATTAAATTATGAAATTTTAAATTTTAAATACTAAATTTTAAAAATTTAATTATTAAAACTTTAAATTTTAAAATTTAAAAATTTAAATTTTAAAATTTATAAATTTAAATACTAAATTTTAAAAATTTAAATATTAAAATTTTAAATTTTATAATTTAAAAATTCAAATACTAAATTTTAAAAATTTAATTATTAAAACTTAAAATTTTAAAATTTAAAAATTTAAATTTAAAAATTTAAAAATTTAAATTTTAAAATTTAAAACTTTAAATTTTAAAATTTAAAAATTTAAATACTAAATTTTAAAAATTTAAATATTAAAACTTTAAATTTTAAAATTTAAATATTTAAATACTAAATTTTAAAAATTTAATTATTAAAGCTATAAATTTTAAAATTTATAAATTTAAATACTAAATTTTAAAAATTTAATTATTAAAACTTTAAATTTTAAAATTTAAAAATTTAAATACTAAATTTTAAACATTTAATTATTAAAGCTTTATATTTTAAAATTTATAAATTTAAATATTTACTTTTAAAAATTTAATTATTAAAACTTTAAATTTTACAATTTAAAAATTTAAATACTAAATTTTAAAAATTTAATTATTAAAACTTTAAATTTTAAAATTTAAATATTTAAATACTAAATTCTAAAAATTTAATTATTAAAGCTATAAATTTTAAAATTTATAAATTTAAATACTAAATTCTAAAAATTCAATTATTAAAACTTTAACTTTTAAAATTTAAAAATTTAAATACAAAATTTTAATAATTTAAAAATTTAAATACTTACTTTTAAAAATTTAATTATTAAAACTTTAAATTTTACAATTTAAAAATTTAAATACTAAATTTTAAAAATTTAATTATTAAAACTTTAAATTTTAAAATTTAAATATTTAAGTACTAAATTTTAAAAATTTACTTATTAAAGCTATAAATTTTAAAATTTATAAATTTAAATACTAAATTTTAAAAACTGAATTATTAAAACTTTAAATTTTAAAATTTAAAAATTTAAATACTAAATTTTAAACATTTAATTATTAAAGCTTTAAATTTTAAAATTTATAAATTTAAATACTAACTTTTAAAAATTTAATTATTAAAACTTTAAATTATAAAATTTTAAATTTTAAATACTAAATTTTAAAAATTTAATTATTAAAACTTTAAATTTTAAAATTTAAAAATTTAAATTTTAAAATTTATAAATTTAAATACTAAATTTTAAAAATTTAAATATTAAAACTTTAAATTTTATAATTTAAAAATTCAAATACAAAATTTTAAAAATTTAATTATTAAAACTTAATATTTTAAAATTTAAAAATTTAAATTTTAAAATTTAAAAATTTAAATACTAACTTTTAAAAATTTAATTTCAAAACTTTAAATTTTAAAATTTAAAAATTTAAATTCTAAATTTTAATGATTTAAAAATTTAAATACTCAATTTTAAAAATTAAATTATTAAAACTTTAAATTTAAAAATTTAAAAATTTAAATACTAAATTTTAAAAATTTAATTATTAAAACTTTAAATTTTAAAATTTAAATATTTAAGTACTAAATTTTAAAAATTTTCTTATTAAAGCTATAAATTTTAAAATTTATAAATTTAAATACTAAATTTTAAAAATTGAATTATTAAAACATTAAATTATAAAATTTTAAATTTTAAATACTAAATTTTAAAAATTTAATTATTAAAACTTTAAATTTTAAAATTTAAAAATTTAAATTTTAAAATTTATAAATTTAAATACTAAATTTTAAAAATTTAAATATTAAAACTTTAAATTTTATAATTTAAAAATTCAAATACTAAATTTTAAAAATTTAATTATTAAAACTTAAAATTTTAAAATTTAAAAATTTAAATTTAAAAATTTAAATTTTAAAATTTAAAACTTTAAATTTTAAAATTTAAAAATTTAAATACTAAATTTTAAAAATTTAAATATTAAAACTTTAAATTTTAAAATTTAAATATTTAAATACTAAATTTTAAAAATTTAATTATTAAAGCTATAAATTTTAAAATTTATAAATTTAAATACTAAATTTTAAAAATTTAATTATTAAAACTTTAAATTTTAAAATTTAAAAATTTAAATACTAAATTTTAAACATTTAATTATTAAAGCTTTAAATTTTAAAATTTATAAATTTAAATACTTACTTTTAAAAATTTAATTATTAAAACTTTAAATTTTACAATTTAAAAATTTAAATACTAAATTTTAAAAATTTAATTATTAAACCTTTAAATTTTAAAATTTAAATATTTAAATACTAAATTCTAAAAATTTAATTATTAAAGCTATAAATTTTAAAATTTATAAATTTAAATACTAAATTCTAAAAATTTAATTATTAAAACTTTAACTTTTAAAATTTAAAAATTTAAATACTAAATTTTAATAATTTAAAAATTTAAATACTTAATTTTAAAAATTTAATTATTAAAACTTTAAATTTAAAAATTTAAAAATTTAAATACTAAATTTTAAAAATTTAATTATTAAAACTTTAAATTTTAAAATTTAAATATTTAAGTACTAAATTTTAAAAATTTACTTATTAAAGCTATAAATTTTAAAATTTATAAATTTAAATACTAAATTTTAAAAATTGAATTATTAAAACTTTAAATTATAAAATTTTAAATTTTAAATTCTAAATTTTAAAAATTTAATTATTAAAACTTTAAATTTTAAAATTTAAAAATTTAAATACTAAATTTTAAACATTTAATTATTAAAGCTTTAAATTTTAAAATTTATAAATTTAAATACTAACTTTTAAAAATTTAATTATTAAAACTTTAAATTATAAAATTTTAAATTTTAAATACTAAATTTTAAAAATTTAATTATTAAAACTTTAAATTTTAAAATTTAAAAATTTAAATTTTAAAATTTATAAATTTAAATACTAAATTTTAAAAATTTAAATATTAAAACTTTAAATTTTATAATTTAAAAATTCAAATACAAAATTTTAAAAATTTAATTATTAAAACTTAATATTTTAAAATTTAAAAATTTAAATTTTAAAATTTAAAAATTTAAATACTAACTTTTAAAAATTTAATTTCAAAACTTTAAATTTTAAAATTTAAATATTTAAATACTAAATTCTAAAAATTTAATTATTAAAGCTATAAATTTTAAAATTTATAAATTTAAATACTAAATTCTAAAAATTTAATTATTAAAACTTTAACTTTTAAAATTTAAAAATTTAAATACTAAATTTTAATAATTTAAAAATTTAAATACTTAATTTTAAAAATTTAATTATTAAAACTTTAAATTTAAAAATTTAAAAATTTAAATACTAAATTTTAAAAATTTAATTATTAAAATTTTAAATTTAAAAATTTAAAAATTTAAATACTAAATTTTAAAAATTGAATTATTAAAACATTAAATTATAAAATTTTAAATTTTAAATACTAAATTTTAAAAATTTAATTTTTAAAACTTTAAATTTTAAAATTTAAAAATTTAAATTTTAAAATTTATAAATTTAAATACTAAATTTTAAAAATTTAAATATTAAAACTTTAAATTTTATAATTTAAAAATTCAAATACTAAATTTTAAAAATTTAATTATTAAAACTTAAAATTTTAAAATTTAAAAATTTAAATTTAAAAATTTAAAAATTTATATTTTAAAATTTAAAACTTTAAATTTTAAAATTTAAAAATTTAAATACAAAATTTTAAAAATTTAAATATTAAAAACTTTAAATTTTAAAATTTAAATATTTAAATACTAAATTTTAAAAATTTAATTATTAAAGCTATAAATTTTAAAATTTATAAATTTAAATACTAAATTTTAAAAATTTAATTATTAAAACTTTAAATTTTAAAATTTAAAAATTTAAATACTAAATTTTAAACATTTAATTATTAAAGCTTTAAATTTTAAAATTTATAAATTTAAATACTTACTTTTAAAAATTTAATTATTAAAACTTTAAATTTTACAATTTAAAAATTTAAATACTAAATTTTAAAAATTTAATTATTAAAACTTTAAATTTTAAAATTTAAATATTTAAATACTAAATTCTAAAAATTTACTTATTAAAGCTATAAATTTTAAAATTTATAAATTTAAATACTAAATTTTAAAAATTGAATTATTAAAACATTAAATTATAAAATTTTAAATTTTAAATACTAAATTTTAAAAATTTAATTTTTAAAACTTTAAATTTTAAAATTTAAAAATTTAAATTTTAAAATTTATAAATTTAAATACTAAATTTTAAAAATTTAAATATTAAAACTTTAAATTTTATAATTTAAAAATTCAAATACTAAATTTTAAAAATTTAATTATTAAAACTTAAAATTTTAAAATTTAAAAATTTAAATTTAAAAATTTAAAAATTTAAATTTTAAAATTTAAAACTTTAAATTTTAAAATTTAAAAATTTAAATACTAAATTTTAAAAATTTAAATATTAAAAACTTTAAATTTTAAAATTTAAATATTTAAATACTAAATTTTAAAAATTTAATTATTAAAGCCATAAATTTTAAAATTTATAAATTTAAATACTAAATTTTAAAAATTTAATTATTAAAACTTTAAATTTTAAAATTTAAAAATTTAAATACTAAATTTTAAACATTTAATTATTAAAGCTTTAAATTTTAAAATTTATAAATTTAAATACTTACTTTTAAAAATTTAATTATTAAAACTTTAAATTTTACAATTTAAAAATTTAAATACTAAATTTTAAAAATTTAATTATTAAAACTTTAAATTTTAAAATTTAAATATTTAAATACTAAATTCTAAAAATTTACTTATTAAAGCTATAAATTTTAAAATTTATAAATTTAAATACTAAATTTTAAAAATTGAATTATTAAAACATTAAATTATAAAATTTTAAATTTTAAATACTAAATTTTAAAAATTTAATTTTTAAAACTTTAAATTTTAAAATTTAAAAATTTAAATTTTAAAATTTATAAATTTAAATACTAAATTTTAAAAATTTAAATATTAAAACTTTAAATTTTATAATTTAAAAATTCAAATACTAAATTTTAAAAATTTAATTATTAAAACTTAAAATTTTAAAATTTAAAAATTTAAATTTAAAAATTTAAAAATTTAAATTTTAAAATTTAAAACTTTAAATTTTAAAATTTAAAAATTTAAATACTAAATTTTAAAAATTTAAATATTAAAAACTTTAAATTTTAAAATTTAAATATTTAAATACTAAATTTTAAAAATTTAATTATTAAAGCCATAAATTTTAAAATTTATAAATTTAAATACTAAATTTTAAAAATTTAATTATTAAAACTTTAAATTTTAAAATTTAAAAATTTAAATACTAAATTTTAAACATTTAATTATTAAAGCTTTAAATTTTAAAATTTATAAATTTAAATACTAACTTTTAAAAATTTAATTATTAAAACTTTAAATTATAAAATTTTAAATTTTAAATACTAAATTTTAAAAATTTAATTATTAAAACTTTAAATTATAAAATTTAAAAATTTAAATTTTAAAATTTATAAATTTAAATACTAAATTTTAAAAATTTAAATATTAAAACTTTAAATTTTATAATTTAAAAATTCAAATACAAAATTTTAAAAATTTAATTATTAAAACTTAATATTTTAAAATTTAAAAATTTAAATTTTAAAATTTAAAAATTTAAATACTAACTTTTAAAAATTTAATTTCAAAACTTTAAATTTTAAAATTTAAAAATTTAAATACTAAATTTTAATGATTTAAAAATTTAAATACTCAATTTTAAAAATTTAATTATTAAAACTTTAAATTTAATAATTTAAAAATTTAAATACTAAATTTTAAAAATTTAATTATTAAATCTTTAAATTTAAAAATTTAAATATTTAAGTACTAAATTTTAAAAATTTACTTATTAAAGCTATAAATTTTAAAATTTATAAATTTAAATACTAAATTTTAAAAATTGAATTATTAAAACATTAAATTATAAAATTTTAAATTTTAAATACTAAATTTTAAAAATTTAATTATTAAAACTTTAAATTTTAATATTTAAAAATTTAAATTTTAAAATTTATAAATTTAAATATTAAATTTTAAAAATTTAAATATTAAAACTTTAAATTTTATAATTTAAAAATTCAAATAATAAATTTTAAAAATTTAATTATTAAAACTTAAAATTTTAAAATTTAAAAATTTAAATTTAAAAATTTAAAAATTTAAATTTTAAAATTTAAAACTTTAAATTTTAAAATTTAAAAATTTAAATACTAAATTTTAAAAATTTAAATATTAAAACTTTAAATTTTAAAATTTAAATATTTAAATACTAAATTTTAAAAATTTAATTATTAAAGCTAAAAATTTTAAAATTTATAAATTTAAATACTAAATTTTAAAAATTTAAGTATTAAAACTTTAAATTTTAAAATTTAAAAATTTAAATACTAAATTTTAAACATTTAATTATTAAAGCTTTAAATTTTAAAATTTATAAATTTAAATACTTACTTTTAAAAATTTAATTATTAAAACTTTAAATTTTACAATTTAAAAATTTAAATACTAAATTTTAAAAATGTAATTATTAAAACTTTAAATTTTAAAATTTAAATATTTAAATACTAAATTCTAAATATTTAATTATTAAAGCTATAAATTTTAAAATTTATAAATTTCAATACTAAATTCTAAAAATTTAATTATTAAAACTTTAACTTTTAAAATTTAAAAATTTAAATACTAAATTTTAATAATTTAAAAATTTAAATACTTAATTTTAAAAATTTAATTATTAAAACTTTAAATTTAAAAATTTAAATACTAAATTTTAATGATTTAAAAATTTAAATACTCAATTTTAAAAATTTAATTATTAAAACTTTAAATTTAAAAATTTAAAAATTTAAATACTAAATTTTAAAAATTTAATTATTAAAACTTTAAATTTAAAAATTTAAATATTTAAGTACTAAATTTTAAAAATTTACTTATTAAAGCTATAAATTTTAAAATTTATAAATTTAAATACTAAATTTTAAAAATTGAATTATTAAAACATTAAATTATAAAATTTTAAATTTTAAATACTAAATTTTAAAAATTTAATTATTAAAACTTTAAATTTTAAAATTTAAAAATTTAAATTTTAAAATTTATAAATTTAAATACTAAATTTTAAAAATTTAAATATTAAAACTTTAAATTTTATAATTTAAAAATTCAAATACTAAATTTTAAAAATTTAATTATTAAAACTTAAAATTTTAAAATTTAAAAATTTAAATTTAAAAATTTAAAAATTTAAATTTTAAAATTTAAAACTTTAAATTTTAAAATTTAAAAATTTAAATACTAAATTTTAAAAATTTAAATATTAAAACTTTAAATTTTAAAATTTAAATATTTAAATAATAAATTTTAAAAATTTAATTATTAAAGCTATAAATTTTAAAATTTATAAATTTAAATACTAAATTTTAAAAATTTAATTATTAAAACTTTAAATTTTAAAATTTAAAAATTTAAATACTAAATTTTAAACATTTAATTATTAAAGCTTTAAATTTTAAAATTTATAAATTTAAATATTTACTTTTAAAAATTTAATTATTAAAACTTTAAATTTTACAATTTAAAAATTTAAATACTAAATTTTAAAAATTTAATTATTAAAACTTTAAATTTTAAAATTTAAATATTTAAATACTAAATTCTAAAAATTTAATTATTAAAGCTATAAATTTTAAAATTTATAAATTTAAATACTAAATTCTAAAAATTTAATTATTAAAACTTTAACTTTTAAAATTTAAAAATTTAAATACAAAATTTTAATAATTTAAAAATTTAAATACTTACTTTTAAAAATTTAATTATTAAAACTTTAAATTTTACAATTTAAAAATTTAAATACTAAATTTTAAAAATTTAATTATTAAAACTTTAAATTTTAAAATTTAAATATTTAAGTACTAAATTTTAAAAATTTACTTATTAAAGCTATAAATTTTAAAATTTATAAATTTAAATACTAAATTTTAAAAACTGAATTATTAAAACTTTAAATTTTAAAATTTAAAAATTTAAATACTAAATTTTAAACATTTAATTATTAAAGCTTTAAATTTTAAAATTTATAAATTTAAATACTAACTTTTAAAAATTTAATTATTAAAACTTTAAATTATAAAATTTTAAATTTTAAATACTAAATTTTAAAAATTTAATTATTAAAACTTTAAATTTTAAAATTTAAAAATTTAAATTTTAAAATTTATAAATTTAAATACTAAATTTTAAAAATTTAAATATTAAAACTTTAAATTTTATAATTTAAAAATTCAAATACAAAATTTTAAAAATTTAATTATTAAAACTTAATATTTTAAAATTTAAAAATTTAAATTTTAAAATTTAAAAATTTAAATACTAACTTTTAAAAATTTAATTTCAAAACTTTAAATTTTAAAATTTAAAAATTTAAATACTAAATTTTAATGATTTAAAAATTTAAATACTCAATTTTAAAAATTTAATTATTAAAACTTTAAATTTAATAATTTAAAAATTTAAATACTAAATTTTAAAAATTTAATTATTAAATATTTAAATTTAAAAATTTAAATATTTAAGTACTAAATTTTAAAAATTTACTTATTAAAGCTATAAATTTTAAAATTTATAAATTTAAATACTAAATTTTAAAAATTGAATTATTAAAACATTAAATTATAAAATTTTAAATTTTAAATACTAAATTTTAAAAATTTAATTATTAAAACTTTAAATTTTAAAATTTAAAAATTTAAATTTTAAAATTTATAAATTTAAATACTAAATTTTAAAAATTTAAATATTAAAACTTTAAATTTTATAATTTAAAAATTCAAATAATAAATTTTAAAAATTTAATTATTAAAACTTAAAATTTTAAAATTTAAAAATTTAAATTTAAAAATTTAAAAATTTAAATTTTAAAATTTAAAACTTTAAATTTTAAAATTTAAAAATTTAAATACTAAATTTTAAAAATTTAAATATTAAAACTTTAAATTTTAAAATTTAAATATTTAAATACTAAATTTTAAAAATTTAATTATTAAAGCTATAAATTTTAAAATTTAAAAATTTAAATACTAAATTTTAAACATTTAATTATTAAAGCTTTAAATTTTAAAATTTATAAATTTAAATACTTACTTTTAAAAATTTAATTATTAAAACTATAAATTTTACAATTTAAAAATTTAAATATTAAATTTTAAAAATTTAATTATTAAAACTTTAAATTTTAAAATTTAAATATTTAAATACTAAATTCTAAAAATTTAATTATTAAAGCTATAAATTTTAAAATTTATAAATTTCAATACTAAATTCTAAAAATTTAATTATTAAAACTTTAACTTTTAAAATTTAAAAATTTAAATACTAAATTTTAATAATTTAAAAATTTAAATACTCAATTTTAAAAATTTAATTATTAAAACTTTAAATTTAAAAATTTAAAAATTTAAATACTAAATTTTAAAAATTTAATTATTAAAACTTTAAATTTAAAAATTTAAATATTTAAGTACTAAATTTTAAAAATTTACTTATTAAAGCTATAAATTTTAAAATTTATAAATTTAAATACTAAATTTTAAAAATTGAATTATTAAAACATTAAATTATAAAATTTTAAATTTTAAATACTAAATTTTAAAAATTTAATTATTAAAACTTTAAATTTTAAAATTTAAAAATTTAAATTTTAAAATTTATAAATTTAAATACTAAATTTTAAAAATTTAAATATTAAAACTTTAAATTTTATAATTTAAAAATTCAAATACTAAATTTTAAAAATTTAATTATTAAAACTTAAAATTTTAAAATTTAAAAATTTAAATTTAAAAATTTAAAAATTTAAATTTTAAAATTTAAAACTTTAAATTTTAAAATTTAAAAATTTAAATACTAAATTTTAAAAATTTAAATATTAAAACTTTAAATTTTAAAATTTAAATATTTAAATACTAAATTTTAAAAATTTAATTATTAAAGCTATAAATTTTAAAATTTATAAATTTAAATACTAAATTTTAAAAATTTAATTATTAAAACTTTAAATTTTAAAATTTAAAAATTTAAATACTAAATTTTAAACATTTAATTATTAAAGCTTTAAATTTTAAAATTTATAAATTTAAATACTTACTTTTAAAAATTTAATTATTAAAACTTTAAATTTTACAATTTAAAAATTTAAATACTAAATTTTAAAAATTTAATTATTAAAACTTTAAATTTTAAAATTTAAATATTTAAATACTAAATTCTAAAAATTTAATTATTAAAGCTATAAATTTTAAAATTTATAAATTTCAATACTAAATTCTAAAAATTTAATTATTAAAACTTTAACTTTTAAAATTTAAAAATTTAAATACTAAATTTTAATAATTTAAAAATTTAAATACTTAATTTTAAAAATTTAATTATTAAAACTTTAAATTTAAAAATTTAAAAATTTAAATACTAAATTTTAATGATTTAAAAATTTAAATACTCAATTTTAAAAATTTAATTATTAAAACTTTAAATTTAAAAATTTAAAAATTTAAATACTAAATTTTAAAAATTTAATTATTAAAACTTTAAATTTAAAAATTTAAATATTTAAGTACTAAATTTTAAAAATTTACTTATTAAAGCTATAAATTTTAAAATTTATAAATTTAAATACTAAATTTTAAAAATTGAATTATTAAAACATTAAATTATGAAATTTTAAATTTTAAATACTAAATTTTAAAAATTTAATTATTAAAACTTTAAATTTTAAAATTTAAAAATTTAAATTTTAAAATTTATAAATTAAAATTACTAAATTTTAGAAATTTAAATATTAAAATTTTAAATTTTATAATTTAAAAATTCAAATACTAAATTTTAAAAATTTAATTATTAAAACTTAAAATTTTAAAATTTAAAAATTTAAATTTAAAAATTTAAAAATTTAAATTTTAAAATTTAAAACTTTAAATTTTAAAATTTAAAAATTTAAATACTAAATTTTAAAAATTTAAATATTAAAACTTTAAATTTTAAAATTTAAATATTTAAATACTAAATTTTAAAAATTTAATTATTAAAGCTATAAATTTTAAAATTTATAAATTTAAATACTAAATTTTAAAAATTTAATTATTAAAACTTTAAATTTTAAAATTTAAAAATTTAAATACTAAATTTTAAACATTTAATTATTAAAGCTTTATATTTTAAAATTTATAAATTTAAATATTTACTTTTAAAAATTTAATTATTAAAACTTTAAATTTTACAATTTAAAAATTTAAATACTAAATTTTAAAAATTTAATTATTAAAACTTTAAATTTTAAAATTTAAATATTTAAATACTAAATTCTAAAAATTTAATTATTAAAGCTATAAATTTTAAAATTTATAAATTTAAATACTAAATTCTAAAAATTCAATTATTAAAACTTTAACTTTTAAAATTTAAAAATTTAAATACAAAATTTTAATAATTTAAAAATTTAAATACTTACTTTTAAAAATTTAATTATTAAAACTTTAAATTTTACAATTTAAAAATTTAAATACTAAATTTTAAAAATTTAATTATTAAAACTTTAAATTTTAAAATTTAAATATTTAAGTACTAAATTTTAAAAATTTACTTATTAAAGCTATAAATTTTAAAATTTATAAATTTAAATACTAAATTTTAAAAACTGAATTATTAAAACTTTAAATTTTAAAATTTAAAAATTTAAATACTAAATTTTAAACATTTAATTATTAAAGCTTTAAATTTTAAAATTTATAAATTTAAATACTAACTTTTAAAAATTTAATTATTAAAACTTTAAATTATAAAATTTTAAATTTTAAATACTAAATTTTAAAAATTTAATTATTAAAACTTTAAATTTTAAAATTTAAAAATTTAAATTTTAAAATTTATAAATTTAAATACTAAATTTTAAAAATTTAAATATTAAAACTTTAAATTTTATAATTTAAAAATTCAAATACAAAATTTTAAAAATTTAATTATTAAAACTTAATATTTTAAAATTTAAAAATTTAAATTTTAAAATTTAAAAATTTAAATACTAACTTTTAAAAATTTAATTTCAAAACTTTAAATTTTAAAATTTAAAAATTTAAATACTAAATTTTAATGATTTAAAAATTTAAATACTCAATTTTAAAAATTAAATTATTAAAACTTTAAATTTAAAAATTTAAAAATTTAAATACTAAATTTTAAAAATTTAATTATTAAAACTTTAAATTTTAAAATTTAAATATTTAAGTACTAAATTTTAAAAATTTTCTTATTAAAGCTATAAATTTTAAAATTTATAAATTTAAATACTAAATTTTAAAAATTGAATTATTAAAACATTAAATTATAAAATTTTAAATTTTAAATACTAAATTTTAAAAATTTAATTATTAAAACTTTAAATTTTAAAATTTAAAAATTTAAATTTTAAAATTTATAAATTTAAATACTAAATTTTAAAAATTTAAATATTAAAACTTTAAATTTTATAATTTAAAAATTCAAATACTAAATTTTAAAAATTTAATTATTAAAACTTAAAATTTTAAAATTTAAAAATTTAAATTTAAAAATTTAAATTTTAAAATTTAAAACTTTAAATTTTAAAATTTAAAAATTTAAATACTAAATTTTAAAAATTTAAATATTAAAACTTTAAATTTTAAAATTTAAATATTTAAATACTAAATTTTAAAAATTTAATTATTAAAGCTATAAATTTTAAAATTTATAAATTTAAATACTAAATTTTAAAAATTTAATTATTAAAACTTTAAATTTTAAAATTTAAAAATTTAAATACTAAATTTTAAACATTTAATTATTAAAGCTTTAAATTTTAAAATTTATAAATTTAAATACTTACTTTTAAAAATTTAATTATTAAAACTTTAAATTTTACAATTTAAAAATTTAAATACTAAATTTTAAAAATTTAATTATTAAACCTTTAAATTTTAAAATTTAAATATTTAAATACTAAATTCTAAAAATTTAATTATTAAAGCTATAAATTTTAAAATTTATAAATTTAAATACTAAATTCTAAAAATTTAATTATTAAAACTTTAACTTTTAAAATTTAAAAATTTAAATACTAAATTTTAATAATTTAAAAATTTAAATACTTAATTTTAAAAATTTAATTATTAAAACTTTAAATTTAAAAATTTAAAAATTTAAATACTAAATTTTAAAAATTTAATTATTAAAACTTTAAATTTTAAAATTTAAATATTTAAGTACTAAATTTTAAAAATTTACTTATTAAAGCTATAAATTTTAAAATTTATAAATTTAAATACTAAATTTTAAAAATTGAATTATTAAAACTTTAAATTATAAAATTTTAAATTTTAAATTCTAAATTTTAAAAATTTAATTATTAAAACTTTAAATTTTAAAATTTAAAAATTTAAATACTAAATTTTAAACATTTAATTATTAAAGCTTTAAATTTTAAAATTTATAAATTTAAATACTAACTTTTAAAAATTTAATTATTAAAACTTTAAATTATAAAATTTTAAATTTTAAATACTAAATTTTAAAAATTTAATTATTAAAACTTTAAATTTTAAAATTTAAAAATTTAAATTTTAAAATTTATAAATTTAAATACTAAATTTTAAAAATTTAAATATTAAAACTTTAAATTTTATAATTTAAAAATTCAAATACAAAATTTTAAAAATTTAATTATTAAAACTTAATATTTTAAAATTTAAAAATTTAAATTTTAAAATTTAAAAATTTAAATACTAACTTTTAAAAATTTAATTTCAAAACTTTAAATTTTAAAATTTAAATATTTAAATACTAAATTCTAAAAATTTAATTATTAAAGCTATAAATTTTAAAATTTATAAATTTAAATACTAAATTCTAAAAATTTAATTATTAAAACTTTAACTTTTAAAATTTAAAAATTTAAATACTAAATTTTAATAATTTAAAAATTTAAATACTTAATTTTAAAAATTTAATTATTAAAACTTTAAATTTAAAAATTTAAAAATTTAAATACTAAATTTTAAAAATTTAATTATTAAAACTTTAAATTTAAAAATTTAAAAATTTAAATACTAAATTTTAAAAATTTAATTATTAAAACTTTAAATTTAAAAATTTAAAAATTTAAATACTAAATTTTAAAAATTTAATTATTAAAACTTTAAATTTAAAAATTTAAAAATTTAAATACTAAATTTTAAAAATTTAATTATTAAAACTTTAAATTTTAAAATTTAAAAATTTAAATACAAAATTTTAAAAATTTAAATATTAAAAACTTTAAATTTTAAAATTTAAATATTTAAATACTAAATTTTAAAAATTTAATTATTAAAGCTATAAATTTTAAAATTTATAAATTTAAATACTAAATTTTAAAAATTTAATTATTAAAACTTTAAATTTTAAAATTTAAAAATTTAAATACTAAATTTTAAACATTTAATTATTAAAGCTTTAAATTTTAAAATTTATAAATTTAAATACTTACTTTTAAAAATTTAATTATTAAAACTTTAAATTTTACAATTTAAAAATTTAAATACTAAATTTTAAAAATTTAATTATTAAAACTTTAAATTTTAAAATTTAAATATTTAAATACTAAATTCTAAAAATTTACTTATTAAAGCTATAAATTTTAAAATTTATAAATTTAAATACTAAATTTTAAAAATTGAATTATTAAAACATTAAATTATAAAATTTTAAATTTTAAATACTAAATTTTAAAAATTTAATTTTTAAAACTTTAAATTTTAAAATTTAAAAATTTAAATTTTAAAATTTATAAATTTAAATACTAAATTTTAAAAATTTAAATATTAAAACTTTAAATTTTATAATTTAAAAATTCAAATACTAAATTTTAAAAATTTAATTATTAAAACTTAAAATTTTAAAATTTAAAAATTTAAATTTAAAAATTTAAAAATTTAAATTTTAAAATTTAAAACTTTAAATTTTAAAATTTAAAAATTTAAATACTAAATTTTAAAAATTTAAATATTAAAAACTTTAAATTTTAAAATTTAAATATTTAAATACTAAATTTTAAAAATTTAATTATTAAAGCCATAAATTTTAAAATTTATAAATTTAAATACTAAATTTTAAAAATTTAATTATTAAAACTTTAAATTTTAAAATTTAAAAATTTAAATACTAAATTTTAAACATTTAATTATTAAAGCTTTAAATTTTAAAATTTATAAATTTAAATACTTACTTTTAAAAATTTAATTATTAAAACTTTAAATTTTACAATTTAAAAATTTAAATACTAAATTTTAAAAATTTAATTATTAAAACTTTAAATTTTAAAATTTAAATATTTAAATACTAAATTCTAAAAATTTACTTATTAAAGCTATAAATTTTAAAATTTATAAATTTAAATACTAAATTTTAAAAATTGAATTATTAAAACATTAAATTATAAAATTTTAAATTTTAAATACTAAATTTTAAAAATTTAATTTTTAAAACTTTAAATTTTAAAATTTAAAAATTTAAATTTTAAAATTTATAAATTTAAATACTAAATTTTAAAAATTTAAATATTAAAACTTTAAATTTTATAATTTAAAAATTCAAATACTAAATTTTAAAAATTTAATTATTAAAACTTATAATTTTAAAATTTAAAAATTTAAATTTAAAAATTTAAAAATTTAAATTTTAAAATTTAAAACTTTAAATTTTAAAATTTAAAAATTTAAATACTAAATTTTAAAAATTTAAATATTAAAAACTTTAAATTTTAAAATTTAAATATTTAAATACTAAATTTTAAAAATTTAATTATTAAAGCCATAAATTTTAAAATTTATAAATTTAAATACTAAATTTTAAAAATTTAATTATTAAAACTTTAAATTTTAAAATTTAAAAATTTAAATACTAAATTTTAAACATTTAATTATTAAAGCTTTAAATTTTAAAATTTATAAATTTAAATACTAACTTTTAAAAATTTAATTATTAAAACTTTAAATTATAAAATTTTAAATTTTAAATACTAAATTTTAAAAATTTAATTATTAAAACTTTAAATTATAAAATTTAAAAATTTAAATTTTAAAATTTATAAATTTAAATACTAAATTTTATAAATTTAAATATTAAAACTTTAAATTTTATAATTTAAAAATTCAAATACAAAATTTTAAAAATTTAATTATTAAAACTTAATATTTTAAAATTTAAAAATTTAAATTTTAAAATTTAAAAATTTAAATACTAACTTTTAAAAATTTAATTTCAAAACTTTAAATTTTAAAATTTAAATATTTAAATACTAAATTCTAAAAATTTAATTATTAAAGCTATAAATTTTAAAATTTATAAATTTAAATACTAAATTCTAAAAATTTAATTATTAAAACTTTAACTTTTAAAATTTAAAAATTTAAATACTAAATTTTAATAATTTAAAAATTTAAATACTTAATTTTAAAAATTTAATTATTAAAACTTTAAATTTAAAAATTTAAATACTAAATTTTAAAAATTTAATTATTAAAACTTTAAATTTTAAAATTTAAATATTTAAGTACTAAATTTTAAAAATTTACTTATTAAAGCTATAAATTTTAAAATTTATAAATTTAAATACTAAATTTTAAAAATTGAATTATTAAAACTTTAAATTTTAAAATTTAAAAATTTAAATACTAAATTTTAAACATTTATTTATTAAAGCTTTAAATTTTAAAATTTATAAATTTAAATACTAACTTTTAAAAATTTAATTATTAAAACTTTAAATTATAAAATTTTAAATTTTAAATACTAAATTTTAAAAATTTAATTATTAAAATTTTAAATTTTAAAATTTAAAAATTTAAATTTTAAAATTTATAAATTTAAATACTAAATTTTAAAAATTTAAATATTAAAACTTTAAATTATAAAATTTTAAATTTTAAATAATAAATTTTAAAAATTTAATTATTAAAACTTTAAATTTTAAAATTTAAAAATTTAAATTTTAAAATTTATAAATTTAAATACTAAATTTTAAAAATTTAAATATTAAAACTTTAAATTTTATAATTTAAAAATTCAAATACTCAATTTTAAAAATTTAATTATTAAAACTTTAAATTTTAAAATTTAAAAATTTAAATAATAAATATTAAAAATTTAATTATTAAAACTTTAAATTTTAAAATTTAAAAATTTAAATTTTAAAATTTAAAAATTTAAATTTTAAAATTTAAAAATTTAAATACTAAATTTAAAAAATTTAATTATAAAAACTTTAAATTTTAAAATTTTAAAATTTAAAAATTTAAATACTAAATTTTAAAAATTTAATTATTAAAATTTTAAATTTTAAAATTTAAAAATATAAAAATTTAAATACTAAATATTAAAAATTTAATTATTAAAACTTTAAATTTTGAAATTTAAAAATTTAAATTTTAAAATTTAAAACTTTAAATTTTAAAATTTAAAATTTTAAAAACTAAATTTTAAAAATTTAATTTCAAAACTTTAAATTTTAAAATTTAAAAATTTAAATACTAAATTTTAATAATTTAAAAATTTAAATACTTAATTTTAAAAATTTAATTATTAAAACTTTAAATTTAAAAATTTATAAATTTAAATACTAAATTTTAAAAATTGAATTATTAAAACTTTAAATTATAAAATTTTAAATTTTAAATACTAAATTTTAAAAATTTAATTATTAACACTTTAAATTTTAAAATTTAAAAATTTAAATACTAAATTTTAATGATTTAAAAATTTAAATACTCAGTTTTAAAAATTTAATTATTAAAACTTTAAATTTAAAAATTTAAAAATTTAAATATTAAATTTTAAAAATTTAATTATTAAAACTTTAAATTTTAAAATATAAATATTTAAGTACTAAATTTTAAAAATTTACTTATTAAAGCTATAAATTTTAAAATTTATAAATTTAAATACTAAATTTTAAAAATTGAATTATTAAAACTTTAAATTATAAAATTTTAAATTTTAAATACTAAATTTTAAAAATTTAATTATTAAAACTTTAAATTTTAAAATTTAAAAATTTAAATTTTAAAATTTATAAATTTAAATACTAAATTTTAAAAATTTAAATATTAAAACTTTAAATTTTATAATTTAAAAATTCAAATACTAAATTTTAAAAATTTAATTATTAAAACTTAAAATTTTAAAATTTAAAAATTTAAATTTTAAAATTTAAAAATTTAAATTTTAAAATTTAAAACTTTAAATTTTAAAATTTAAAAATTTAAATACTAAATTTTAGAAATTTAATTTCAAAACTTTAAATTTTAAAATTTAAAAATTTAAATACTAAATTTTAATAATTTAAAAATTTAAATACTCAATTTTAAAAATTTAATTATTAAAACTTTAAATTTAAAAATTTAAAAATTTAAAAATTTAAATTTTAAAATTTATAACTTTAAATTTAAAAATTTAAAAATTTAAATACTAAATTTTAAAAATTTAATTTCAAAACTTTAAATTTTAAAATTTAAAAATTTAAATACTAAATTTTAATAATTTAAAAATTTAAATACTCAATTTTAAAAATTTAATTATTAAAACTTTAAATTTAAAAATTTAAAAATTTAAAAATTTAAATTTTAAAATTTATAACTTTAAATTTTAAAATTTAAAAATTTAAATACTAAATTTTAAAAATTTAATTTCAAAACTTTAAATTTTAAAATTTAAAAATTTAAATACTAAATTTTAATAATTTAAAAATTTAAATAATAAATATTTAAAATTTAATTATTAAAATTTTAAATTTTAAAATTTAAAAATTTAAATTTTAAAATTTAAAAATTTAAATTTTATAATTTAAAAATTCAAATACTAAATTTTAAAAATTTAATTGTTAAAACTTAAAATTTTAAAATTTAAAAATTTAAACTTTAAAATTTAAAAATTTAAATTTTAAAATTTAAAACTTTAAATTTTAAAATTTAAAAATTTAAATACTAAATTTTAAAAATTTAATTTCAAAACTTTAAATTTTAAAATTTAAAAATTTAAATACTAAATTTTAATAATTTAAAAATTTAAATACTCAATTTTAAAAATTTAATTATTAAAACTTTAAATTTAAAAATTTAAAAATTTAAATACTAAATTTTAAAAATTTAATTATTAAAACTTTAAATTTTAAAATTTAAAAATTTAAATACTAAATTTTAAAAATTTAATTTCAAAACTTTAAATTTTAAAATTTAAAAATTTAAATACTAAATTTTAATAATTTAAAAATTTAAATACTCAATTTTAAAAATTTAATTATTAAAACTTTAAATTTAAAAATTTAAAAATTTAAAAATTTAAATTTTAAAATTTATAACTTTAAATTTTAAAATTTAAAAATTTAAATACTAAATTTTAAAAATTTAATTTCAAAACTTTAAATTTTAAAATTTAAAAATTTAAATACTAAATTTTAATAATTTAAAAATTTAAATAATAAATATTAAAAATTTAATTATTAAAATTTTAAATTTTAAAATTTAAAAATTTAAATTTTAAAATTTAAAAATTTAAATTTTATAATTTAAAAATTCAAATACTAAATTTTAAAAATTTAATTATTAAAACTTAAAATTTTAAAATTTAAAAATTTAAACTTTAAAATTTAAAAATTTAAATTTTAAAATTTAAAACTTTAAATTTTAAAATTTAAAAATTTAAATACTAAATTTTAAAAATTTAATTTCAAAACTTTAAATTTTAAAATTTAAAAATTTAAATACTAAATTTTAATAATTTAAAAATTTAAATACTCAATTTTAAAAATTTAATTATTAAAACTTTAAATTTAAAAATTTAAAAATTTAAATACTAAATTTTAAAAATTTAATTATTAAAACTTTAAATTTTAAAATTTAAAAATTTAAAAATTTAAATACTAAATTTTAAAAATTTAATTATTAAAACTTTTAATTTTAAAATTTAAAAATTTAAATATTTAAAATTTAAAAATTTAAATACTAAATTTAAAAAATTTAATTATATAAACTTTAAATTTAAAAATTTAAAAATTTAAAAATTTAAATACTAAATTTTAATGATTTAAAAATTTAAATACTTAATTTAAAAATTTAATTATTAAAACTTTAAATTTAAAAATTTAAAAATTTAAATACTAAATTTTAAAAATTTAATTATTAAAACTTTAAATTTTAAAATTTAAATATTTAAATACTAAATTTTAAAAATTTAATTATTAAAACTTTAAATTTTAAAATTTAAAAATTTAAATTTTAAAATTTAAAAATTTAAATTTTAAAATTTATAAATTTAAATACTAAAGTTTTAAAATTTAAATATTAGAACTTTAAATTTTATAATTTAAAAATTCAAATACTAAATTTAATTATTAACACTTTAAATTTTAAAATTTAAAAATTTAAATTTTAAAATTTATAAATTTAAATACTAAATTTTAAAAATTTAAATATTAAAACTTTAAATTTTATAATTTAAAAATTCAAATACTAAATTTTAAAAATTTAATTATTAAAACTTAAAATTTTAAAATTTAAAAATTTAAATTTAAAAATTTAAAAATTTAAATTTTAAAATTTAAAACTTTAAATTTTAAAATTTAAAAATATAAATACTAAATTTTAAAAATTTAATTTCAAAACTTTAAATTTTAAAATTTAAAAATTTAAATACTAAATTTTAATAATTTAAAAATTTAAATACTCAATTTTAAAAATTTAATTATTAAAACTTTAAATTTTAAAATTTAAAAATTTAAATAATAAATATTAAAAATTTAATTATTAAAACTTTAAATTTTAAAATTTAAAAATTTAAATACTAAATTTAAAAAATTTAATTATAAAAACTTTAAATTTTAAAATTTAAAAATTTAAAAATTTAAACTTTAAAATTTAAAAATTTAAATTTTAAAATTTAAAACTTTAAATTTTAAAATTTAAAAATTTAAATACTAAATTTTAAAAATTTAATTTCAAAACTTTAAATTTTAAAATTTAAAAATTTAAATACTAAATTTTAATAATTTAAAAATTTAAATACTCAATTTTAAAAATTTAAATATTAGAACTTTAAATTTTATAATTTAAAAATTCAAATACTAAATTTTAAAAATTTAAATATTAAAACTTTCAATTTTTAAATTTTAAAATTTAAAGTTTTAATATTTAAATTTTTAAAATTTAGTATTTAAATTTTTAAATTTTAAAATTTAAAGTTTTAATAATTAAATTTTTAATATTTAGTATTTAAATTTTTAAATATTTAAATTTTTAAATTTTAAAATTTAAAGTTTTAATAATTAAATTTTTAAAATTTAGTATTTAAATTTTTAAATTTTTAAATTTAAAGTATTAATAATTAAATTTTTAAAATTGAGTATTTAAATTTTTAAATTATTAAAATTTAGTATTTAAATTTTTAAATTTTAAAATTTAAAGTTTTGAAATTAAATTTTTAAAATTTAGTATTTAAATTTTTAAATTTTAAAAGTTAAAGTTTTAATAATTAAATTTTTAAAATTTAGTATTTAAATTTTTAAATTTTAAAATTTAAAGTTTTGAAATTAAATTTTTAAAATTTAGTATTTAAATTGTTATATTTTAAAATTTAAAGTTTTAATAATTAAATTTTTAAAATTTAGAATTTAAATTTTTAAATTTTAAAATTTAAATTTTTAAATTTTAAAATTTAGATTTTTAAATTTTAAAATTTAACGTTTTAATAATTAAATTTTTAGAATTTATTATTTAAATTTTTAAATTTTAAAATTTAAAGTTTAAATAATTAAATTTTTAAAATTTAGTATTTAAATTTTTAAATTTTAAAAGTTAAAGTTTTAATAATTAAATTTTTAATTTTAGTATTTAAATTTTTAAATTTTTAAATTTAAATTTTTAAATTTTAAAATTTAAAAATTTAAATGCTAAATTTTAAAAATTTAATTATTAAAACTTTAAATTTTAAAATATAACAATTTAAATACTAAATTTTAAAAATTTAATTTCAAAACTTTAAATTTTAAAATTTAAAAATTTAAATACTAAATTTTAAAAATTTAATTATTAAAACTTTAAATTTTAAAAATTTAAAAATTTAAATACTCAATTTTAAAAATTTAATTATTAAAACTTTAAATTTAAAAATTTAAAAATTTAAATACAAAATTTTAAAAATTTAATTATTAAAACTTTAACTTTTAAAATTTAAAAATTTAAATACTAAATTTTAAAAATTTAAATATTAAAACTTTAAATTTTAAAATTTAAAAATTTAAAGTTTTAATATTTAAATTTTTAAAATTTAGTATTTAAATTTTTAAATTTTAAAATTTAAAGTTTAATTTTAAAAATTTAATTATTAAAGCTTTAAATTTTAAAATTTAAAAATTTAAAAATTTAAATGCTAAATTTTAAAAATTTAATTATTAAAACGTTAAATTTTAAAATTTAAAAATCTAAATTTTAAAATTTAAAAATTTAAATTTTAAAATTTAAAAATTTAAATACTAAATTTTAAAAATTTAATTATTAAAACTTTAAATTTTAAAATTTAAAAATTTAAAAATTTAAATACTAAATTTTAAAAATTTAATTATTAAAACGTTAAATTTTAAAATTTAAAAATGTAAATTTTAAAATTTAAAAATTTAAATTTTAAAATTTAAAAATTTAAATACTAAATTTTAAAAATTTAAATATTAAAACTTCAAATTTTAAAATTTAAAAATTTAAATAATAAATTTTAAAAATTTAATTATTAAAACGTTAAATTTTAAAATTTAAAAATTTAAAAATTTAAATTTTAAAATTTAAAAATTTAAATACTAAATTTTAAAAATTTAATTATTAAAACTTTAAATTTTAAAATTTAAAAATTTAAATACTAAATTTTTAAAATTGAATTATTAAAATTTTAAATTTTAAAATTTAAAATTTTAAATTTTAAAATTTAAAAATTTAAATTTTAAAATTTAAAAATTTAAATTTTAAAATTTAAAAATTTAAATTTTAAAATTTAAAAATTTAAATTTTAAAATTTAAAAATTTAAATTTTAAAATTTAAAAATTTAAATTTGAATATTTAAAAATTTAAATTTTAAAATTTAAAAATTTAAATACTAAATTTTAAAAATTTAATTATTAAAACTTTAAATTTTAAAATTTAAAAATTTTAAAATTTAAAAATTTAAAAATTTAAAAATTTAAATACTAAATTTTAATAATTTAAAAATTTAAATACTCAATTTTAAAAATTTAATTATTAAAACTTTAAATTTATAAATTTAAAAATTTAAATACTAAATTTTAAAAATTTAATTATTAAAACTTTAAATTTTAAAATTTAAAAATTTAAATATTTAAAAATTTAAATACTAAATATTAAAAATTTAATTATTAAAACTTTAAATTTTAAAATTTAAAAATTTAAATTTTAAAATTTAAAAATTTAAATTTAAAAATTTAAAAATTTAAATACTAAAATTAAAAATTTAATTATTAAAACATTAAATTTTAAAATTTAAAAATTTAAATGCTAAATTTTAAAAATTTAATTATTAAAACTTTTAATTTTAAAATTTAAAAATTTAAAAATTTAAATACTAAATTTTAAAAATTTAATTATTAAAACGTTAAATTTTAAAATTTAAAAATCTAAATTTTAAAATTTAAAAATTTAAATTTTAAAATTTAAAAATTTAAATACTAAATTTTAAAAATTTAATTATTAAAACTTTAAATTTTAAAATATAACAACTTAAATACTAAATTTTAAAAATTTAATTATTAAAACGTTAAATTTTAAAATTTAAAAATCTAAATTTTAAAATTTAAAAATTTAAATTTTAAAATTTAAAAATTTAAATACTAAATTTTAAAAATTTAATTATTAAGACTTTAAATTTTAAAATTTAAAAATTTAAATACTAAATTTTAAAAATTTAATTTCAAAACTTTAAATTTTAAAATTTAAAAATTTAAATACTAAATTTTAATAATTTAAAATTTTAAATACTCAATTTTAAAAATTTAATTATTAAAACTTTAAATTTTAAAATTTAAAAATTTAAAAATTTAAATGCTAAATTTTAAAAATTTAATTATTAAAACGTTAAATTTTAAAATTTAAAAATCTAAATTTTAAAATTTAAAAATTTAAATTTTAAAATTTAAAAATTTAAATACTAAATTTTAAAAATTTAATTATTAAGACTTTAAATTTTAAAATTTAAAAATTTAAATACTAAATTTTAAAAATTTAATTATTAAAACTTTTAATTTTAAAATTTAAAAATTTAAATACTAAATTTTAAAAATTTAATTATTAAAACGTTAAATTTTAAAATTTAAAAATCTAAATTTTAAAATTTAAAAATTTAAATTTTAAAATTTAAAAATTTAAATTCTAAATTTTAAAAATTTAATTATTAAAACTTTAAATTTTAAAATATAACAATTTAAATACTAAATTTTAAAAATTTAATTTCAAAACTTTAAATTTTAAAATTTAAAAATTTAAATACTAAATTTTAAAAATTTAATTATTAAAACTTTAAATTTTAAAAATTTAAAAATTTAAATACTCAATTTTAAAAATTTAATTATTAAAACTTTAAATTTAAAAATTTAAAAATTTAAATACAAAATTTTAAAAATTTAATTATTAAAACTTTAACTTTAAAATTTTAAAAATTTAAATACTAAATTTTAAAAATTTAATTATTTAAACTTTAAATTTTAAAATTTAAAAATTTAAATAATAAATTTTAAAAATTTAATTATTAAAGCGTTAAATTTTAAAATTTAAAAATTTAAATTTTAAAATTTAAAAATTTAAATTTTAAAATTTAAAAATTTAAATTTTAAAATTTAAAAATTTAAATTTTATAATTTAAAAATTTAAATTTGAATATTTAAAAATTTAAATTTTAAAATTTAAAAATTTAAATACTAAATTTTAAAAATTTAATTATTAAAACTTTAAATTTATAAATTTAAAAATTTAAATACTAAATTTTAAAAATTTAATTATTAAAACTTTAAATTTTAAAATTTAAAAATTTAAATATTTAAAAATTTAAATACTAAATATTAAAAATTTAATTATTAAAACTTTAAATTTTAAAATTTAAAAATTTAAATTTTAAAATTTAAAAATTTAAATTTAAAAATTTAAAAATTTAAATACTAAAATTAAAAATTTAATTATTAAAACTTTAAATTTTAAAATTTAAAAATTTAAATGCTAAATTTTAAAAATTTAATTATTAAAACTTTTAATTTTAAAATTTAAAAATTTAAAAATTTAAATACTAAATTTTAAAAATTTAATTATTAAAACGTTAAATTTTAAAATTTAAAAATCTAAATTTTAAAATTTAAAAATTTAAATTTTAAAATTTAAAAATTTAAATACTAAATTTTAAAAATTTAATTATTAAAACTTTAAATTTTAAAATATAACAATTTAAATACTAAATTTTAAAAATTTAATTATTAAAACGTTAAATTTTAAAATTTAAAAATCTAAATTTTAAAATTTAAAAATTTAAATTTTAAAATTTAAAAATTTAAATACTAAATTTTAAAAATTTAATTATTAAGACTTTAAATTTTAAAATTTAAAAATTTAAATACTAAATTTTAAAAATTTAATTTCAAAACTTTAAATTTTAAAATTTAAAAATTTAAATACTAAATTTTAATAATTTAAAAATTTAAATACTCAATTTTAAAAATTTAATTATTAAAACTTTAAATTTTAAAATTTAAAAATTTAAAAATTTAAATGCTAAATTTTAAAAATTTAATTATTAAAACGTTAAATTTTAAAATTTAAAAATCTAAATTTTAAAATTTAAAAATTTAAATTTTAAAATTTAAAAATTTAAATACTAAATTTTAAAAATTTAATTATTAAGACTTTAAATTTTAAAATTTAAAAATTTAAATACTAAATTTTAAAAATTTAATTTCAAAACTTTAAATTTTAAAATTTAAAAATTTAAATACTAAATTTTAATAATTTAAAAATTTAAATACTCAATTTTAAAAATTTAATTATTAAAACTTTAAATTTTAAAATTTTAAAATTTAAAAATTTAAATGCTAAATTTTAAAAATTTAATTATTAAAACGTTAAATTTTAAAATTTAAAAATCTAAATTTTAAAATTTAAAAATTTAAATTTAAAAATTTAAAAATTTAAATACTAAAATTAAAAATTTAATTATTAAAACTTTAAATTTTTAAATTTAAAAATTTTAATGCTAAATTTTAAAAATTTAATTATTAAAACTTTTAATTTTAAAATTTAAAAATTTAAATACTAAATTTTAAAAATTTAATTATTAAAACGTTAAATTTTAAAATTTAAAAATCTAAATTTTAAAATTTAAAAATTTAAATTTTAAAATTTAAAAATTTAAATTCTAAATTTTAAAAATTTAATTATTAAAACTTTAAATTTTAAAATATAACAATTTAAATACTAAATTTTAAAAATTTAATTTCAAAACTTTAAATTTTAAAATTTAAAAATTTAAATACTAAATTTTAAAAATTTAATTATTAAAACTTTAAATTTTAAAAATTTAAAAATTTAAATACTCAATTTTAAAAATTTAATTATTAAAACTTTAAATTTAAAAATTTAAAAATTTAAATAATAAATTTTAAAAATTTAACTATTAAAACGTTAAATTTTAAAATTTAAAAATTTAAATTTTAAAATTTAAAAATTTAAATTTTAAAATTTAAAAATTTAAATTTTAAAATTTAAAAATTTAAATTTTATAATTTAAAAATTTAAATTTGAATATTTAAAAATTTAAATTTTAAAATTTAAAAATTTAAATACTAAATTTTAAAAATTTAATTATTAAAACTTTAAATTTTAAAATTTAAAAATTTAAATACTAAATTTTAATAATTTAAAAATTTAAATACTCAATTTTAAAAATTTAATTATTAAAACTTTAAATTTATAAATTTAAAAATTTAAATACTAAATTTTAAAAATTTAATTATTAAAACTTTAAATTTTAAAATTTAAAAATTTAAATATTTAAAAATTTAAATACTAAATATTAAAAATTTAATTATTAAAACTTTAAATTTTAAAATTTAAAAATTTAAATTTTAAAATTTAAAAATTTAAATTTAAAAATTTAAAAATTTAAATACTAAAATTAAAAATTTAATTATTAAAACTTTAAATTTTAAAATTTAAAAATTTAAATGCTAAATTTTAAAAATTTAATTATTAAAACTTTTAATTTTAAAATTTAAAAATTTAAAAATTTAAATACTAAATTTTAAAAATTTAATTATTAAAACGTTAAATTTTAAAATTTAAAAATCTAAATTTTAAAATTTAAAAATTTAAATTTTAAAATTTAAAAATTTAAATACTAAATTTTAAAAATTTAATTATTAAAACTTTAAATTTTAAAATATAACAATTTAAATACTAAATTTTAAAAATTTAATTATTAAAACGTTAAATTTTAAAATTTAAAAATCTAAATTTTAAAATTTAAAAATTTAAATTTTAAAATTTAAAAATTTAAATACTAAATTTTAAAAATTTAATTATTAAGACTTTAAATTTTAAAATTTAAAAATTTAAATACTAAATTTTAAAAATTTAATTTCAAAACTTTAAATTTTAAAATTTAAAAATTTAAATACTAAATTTTAATAATTTAAAAATTTAAATACTCAATTTTAAAAATTTAATTATTAAAACTTTAAATTTTAAAATTTAAAAATTTAAAAATTTAAATGCTAAATTTTAAAAATTTAATTATTAAAACGTTAAATTTTAAAATTTAAAAATCTAAATTTTAAAATTTAAAAATTTAAATTTAAAAATTTAAAAATTTAAATACTAAAATTAAAAATTTAATTATTAAAACTTTAAATTTTAAAATTTAAAAATTTAAATGCTAAATTTTAAAAATTTAATTATTAAAACTTTTAATTTTAAAATTTAAAAATTTAAAAATTTAAATACTAAATTTTAAAAATTTAATTATTAAAACGTTAAATTTTAAAATTTAAAAATCTAAATTTTAAAATTTAAAAATTTAAATTTTAAAATTTAAAAATTTAAATTCTAAATTTTAAAAATTTAATTATTAAAACTTTAAATTTTAAAATATAACAATTTAAATACTAAATTTTAAAAATTTAATTTCAAAACTTTAAATTTTAAAATTTAAAAATTTAAATACTAAATTTTAAAAATTTAATTATTAAAACTTTAACTTTTAAAATTTAAAAATTTAAATACTAAATTTTAAAAATTTAATTATTTAAACTTTAAATTTTATAATTTAAAAATTTAAAGTTTTAATATTTAAATTTTTAAAATTTAGTATTTAAATTTTTAAATTTTAAAATTTAAAGTTTAATTTTAAAAATTTAATTATTAAAACTTTAAATTTTAAAATTTAAAAATTTAAAAATTTAAATACTCAATTTTAAAAATTTAATTATTAAAACTTTAAATTTAAAAATTTAAAAATTTAAATACAAAATTTTAAAAATTTAATTATTAAAACTTTAACTTTTAAAATTTAAAAATTTAAATACTAAATTTTAAAAATTTAATTATTTAAACTTTAAATTTTAAAATTTAAAAATTTAAATAATAAATTTTAAAAATTTAATTATTAAAACGTTAAATTTTAAAATTTAAAAATTTAAAGTTTTAATATTTAAATTTTTAAAATTTAGTATTTAAATTTTTAAATTTTAAAATTTAAAGTTTAATTTTAAAAATTTTATTATTAAAACTTTAAATTTTAAAATTTAAAAATTTAAAAATTTAAATGCTAAATTTTAAAAATTTAATTATTAAAACGTTAAATTTTAAAATTTAAAAATCTAAATTTTAAAATTTAAAAATTTAAGTTTTAAAATTTAAAAATTTAAATACTAAATTTTAAAAATTTAATTATTAAAACTTTAAATTTTAAAATTTAAAAATTTAAAAATTTAAATACTAAATTTTAAAAATTTAATTATTAAAACGTTAAATTTTAAAATTTAAAAATGTAAATTTTAAAATTTAAAAATTTAAATTTTAAAATTTAAAAATTTAAATACTAAATTTTAAAAATTTAAATATTAAAACTTTAAATTTTAAAATTTAAAAATTTAAATAATAAATTTTAAAAATTTAATTATTAAAACGTTAAATTTTAAAATTTAAAAATTTAAATTTTAAAATTTAAAAATTTAAATTTTAAAATTTAAAAATTTAAATACTAAATTTTAATAATTTAAAAATTTAAATACTCAATTTTAAAAATTTAATTATTAAAACTTTAAATTTATAAATTTAAAAATTTAAATAGTAAATTTTAAAAATTTAATTATTAAAACTTTAAATTTTAAAATTTAAAAATTTAAATATTTAAAAATGTAAATACTACATATTAAAAATTTAATTATTAAAACTTTAAATTTTAAAATTTAAAAATTTAAATTTTAAAATTTAAAAATTTAAATGCTAAATTTTAAAAATTTAATTATTAAAACTTTTAATTTTAAAATTTAAAAATTTAAATTTTAAAATTTAAAAATTTAAATTTTAAAATTTAAAAATTTAAAATTTAAAATTTAAAAATTTAAATTTGAATATTTAAAAATTTAAATTTTAAAATTTAAAAATTTAAATACTAAATTTTAAAAATTTAATTATTAAAACTTTTAATTTTAAAATTTAAAAATTTAAAAATTTAAATACTAAATTTTAAAAATTTAATTATTAAAACTTTAAATTTTAAAATATAACAATTTAAATACTAAATTTTAAAAATTTAATTATTAAAACGTTAAATTTTAAAATTTAAAAATCTAAATTTTAAAATTTAAAAATTTAAATTTTAAAATTTAAAAATTTAAAAACTAAATTTTAAAAATTTAATTATTAAGACTTTAAATTTTAAAATTTAAAAATTTAAATACTAAATTTTAAAAATTTAATTTCAAAACTTTAAATTTTAAAATTTAAAAATTTAAATACTAAATTTTAATAATTTAAAAATTTAAATACTCAATTTTAAAAATTTAATTATTAAAACTTTAAATTTAAAAATTTAAAAATTTAAATACTAAATTTTAAAAATTTAATTATTAAAACTTTAAATTTTAAAATTTAAAAATTTAAATATTTAAAAATTTAAATACTAAATATTAAAAATTTAATTATTAAAACTTTAAATTTTAAAATTTAAAAATTTAAATTTTAAAATTTAAAAATGTAAATTTTAAAATTTAAAAATTTAAATATTAAATTTAAAAAATTTAATTATAAAAACTTTAAATTTTAAAATTTAAAAATTTAAAAATTTAAATACTAAATTTTAAAAATTTAATTATTAAAACTTTTAATATTAAAATTTAAAAATTTAAAAATTTAAATACTAAATTTTAAAAATTTAATTATTAAAACGTTAAATTTTAAAATTTAAAAATCTAAATTTTAAAATTTAAAAATTTAAATTTTAAAATTTAAAAATTTAAATTCTAAATTTTAAAAATTTAATTATTAAAACTTTAAATTTTAAAATATAACAATTTAAATACTAAATTTTAAAAATTTAATTATTAAAACTTTAAATTTTAAAAATTTAAAAATTTAAATACTCAATTTTAAAAATTTAATAATTAAAACTTTAAATTTAAAAATTTAAAAATTTAAATACAAAATTTTAAAAATTTAATTATTAAAACTTTAAATTTTAAAATTTAAAAATTTAAATGCTAAATTTTAAAAATTTAATTATTAAAACTTTTAATATTAAAATTTAAAAATTTAAAAATTTAAATAGTAAATTTTAAAAATTTAATTATTAAAACGTTAAATTTTAAAATTTAAAAATCTAAATTTTAAAATTTAAAAATTTAAATTTTAAAATTTAAAAATTTAAATTCTAAATTTTAAAAATTTAATTATTAAAACTTTAAATTTTAAAATATAACAATTTAAATACTAAATTTTAAAAATTTAATTTCAAAACTTTAAATTTTAAAATTTAAAAATTTATATACTAAATTTTAAAAATTTAATTATTAAAACTTTAAATTTTAAAAATTTAAAAATTTAAATACTCAATTTTAAAAATTTAATTATTAAAACTTTAAATTTAAAAATTTAAAAATTTAAATACAAAATTTTAAAAATTTAATTATTAACACTTTAACTTTTAAAATTTAAAAATTTAAATACTAAATTTTAAAAATTTAATTATTTAAACTTTAAATTTTAAAATTTAAAAATTTAAATACTAAATTTTAAAAATTTAAATATTAAAACTTTAAATTTTAAAATTTAAAAATTTAAATAATAAATTTTAAAAATTTAATTACTAAAACGTTAAATTTTAAAATTTAAAAATTTAAAGTTTTAATATTTAAATTTTTAAAATTTAGTATTTAAATTTTTAAATTTTAAAATTTAAAGTTTAGTTTTAAAAATTTAATTATTAAAACTTTAAATTTTAAAATTTAAAAATTTAAAAATTTAAATGCTAAATTTTAAAAATTTAATTATTAAAACGTTAAATTTTAAAATTTAAATATCTAAATTTTAAAATTTAAAAATTTAAATTTTAAAATTTAAAAATTTAAATACTAAATTTTAAAAATTTAATTATTAAAACTTTAAATTTTAAAATATAACAATTTAAATACTAAATTTTAAAAATTTAATTATTAAAACGTTAAATTTTAAAATTTAAAAATCTAAATTTTAAAATTTAAAAATTTAAATTTTAAAATTTAAAAATTTAAAAACTAAATTTTAAAAATTTAATTATTAAGACTTTAAATTTTAAAATTTAAAAATTTAAATTTTAAAATTTAAAAATATAAATTTTAAAATTTAAAAATTTAAATACTAAATTTAAAAAATTTAATTATAAAAACTTTAAATTTTAAAATTTAAAAATTTAAAAATTTAAATACTAAATTTTAAAAATTTAATTATTAAAACTTTAAATTTTAAAATTTAAAAATTTAAATACTAAATTTTAATAATTTAAAAATTTAAATACTCAATTTTAAAAATTTAATTATTAAAACTTTAAATTTAAAATTTTAAAAATTTAAATACTAAATTTTAAAAATTTAATTATTAAAACTTTAAATTTTAAAATTTAAAAATTTAAATATTTAAAAATTTAAATACTAAATATTAAAAATTTAATTATTAAAACTTTAAATTTTAAAATTTAAAAACTTAAATTTTAAAATTTAAAAATATAAATTTTAAAATTTAAAAATTTAAATACTAAATTTAAAAAATTTAATTATAAAAACTTTAAATTTTAAAATTTAAAAATTTAAAAATTTAAATACTAAATTTTAAAAATTTAATTATTAAAACTTTAAATTTTAAAATTTAAAAATTTAAAAATTTAAATGCTAAATTTTAAAAATTTAATTATTAAAACGTTAAATTTTAAAATTTAAAAATCTAAATTTTAAAATTTAAAAATTTAAATTTAAAAATTTAAAAATTTAAATACTAAAATTAAAAATTTAATTATTAAAACTTTAAATTTTAAAATTTAAAAATTTAAATGCTAAATTTTAAAAATTTAATTATTAAAACTTTTAATATTAAAATTTAAAAATTTAAAAATTTAAATACTAAATTTTAAAAATTTAATTATTAAAACGTTAAATTTTAAAATTATTAAAAACTAAATTTTAAAAATTTAATTATTAAGACTTTAAATTTTAAAATTTAAAAATTTAAATACTAAATTTTAAAAATTTAATTTCAAAACTTTAAATTTTAAAATTTAAAAATTTAAATACTAAATTTTAATAATTTAAAAATTTAAATACTCAATTTTAAAAATTTAATTATTAAAACTTTAAATTTAAAATTTTAAAAATTTAAATACTAAATTTTAAAAATTTAATTATTAAAACTTTAAATTTTAAAATTTAAAAATTTAAATATTTAAAAATTTAAATACTAAATATTAAAAATTTAATTATTAAATCTTTAAATTTTAAAATTTAAAAATTTAAATTTTAAAATTTAAAAATATAAATTTTAAAATTTAAAAATTTAAATACTAAATTTAAAAAATTTAATTATAAAAACTTTAAATTTTAAAATTTAAAAATTTAAAAATTTAAATACTAAATTTTAAAAATTTAATTATTAAAACTTTAAATTTTAAAATTTAAAAATTTAAAAATTTAAATGCTAAATTTTAAAAATTTAATTATTAAAACGTTAAATTTTAAAATTTAAAAATCTAAATTTTAAAATTTAAAAATTTAAATTTAAAAATTTAAAAATTTAAATACTAAAATTAAAAATTTAATTATTAAAACTTTAAATTTTAAAATTTAAAAATTTAAATGCTAAATTTTAAAAATTTAATTATTAAAACTTTTAATATTATAATTTAAAAATTTAAAAATTTAAATACTAAATTTTAAAAATTTAATTATTAAAACGTTAAATTTTAAAATTTAAAAATCTAAATTTTAAAATTTAAAAATTTAAATTCTAAATTTTAAAAATTTAATTATTAAAACTTTAAATTTTAATATATAACAATTTAAATACTAAATTTTAAAAATTTAATTTCAAAACTTTAAATTTTAAAATTTAAAAATTTAAATACTAAATTTTAAAAATTTAATTATTAAAACTTTAAATTTTAAAAATTTAAAAATTTAAATACTCAATTTTAAAAATTTAATTATTAAAACTTTAAATTTAAAAATTTAAAAATTTAAATACAAAATTTTAAAAATTTAATTATTAAAACTTTAACTTTTAAAATTTAAAAATTTAAATACTAAATTTTAAAAATTTAATTATTTAAACTTTAAATTTTAAAATTTAAAAATTTAAATACTAAATTTTAAAAATTTAAATATTAAAACTTTAAATTTTAAAATTTAAAAATTTAAATAATAAATTTTAAAAATTTAATTACTAAAACGTTAAATTTTAAAATTTAAAAATTTAAAGTTTTAATATTTAAATTTTTAAAATTTAGTATTTAAATTTTTAAATTTTAAAATTTAAAGTTTAGTTTTAAAAATTTAATTATTAAAACTTTAAATTTTAAAATTTAAAAATTTAAAAATTTAAATGCTAAATTTTAAAAATTTAATTATTAAAACGTTAAATTTTAAAATTTAAATATCTAAATTTTAAAATTTAAAAATTTAAATTTTAAAATTTAAAAATTTAAATACTAAATTTTAAAAATTTAATTATTAAAACTTTAAATTTTAAAATATAACAATTTAAATACTAAATTTTAAAAATTTAATTTCAAAACTTTAAATTTTAAAATTTAAAAATTTATATACTAAATTTTAAAAATTTAATTATTAAAACTTTAAATTTTAAAAATTTAAAAATTTAAATACTCAATTTTAAAAATTTAATTATTAAAACTTTAAATTTAAAAATTTAAAAATTTAAATACAAAATTTTAAAAATTTAATTATTAAAACTTTAAATTTTAAAATTTAAAAATTTAAATATTTAAAAATTTAAATACTAAATATTAAAAATTTAATTATTAAAACTTTAAATTTTAAAATTTAAAAATTTAAATTTTAAAATTTAAAAATATAAATTTTAAAATTTAAAAATTTAAATACTAAATTTAAAAAATTTAATTATAAAAACTTTAAATTTTAAAATTTAAAAATTTAAAAATTTAAATACTAAATTTTAAAAATTTAATTATTAAAACTTTAAATTTTAAAATTTAAAAATTTAAAAATTTAAATGCTAAATTTTAAAAATTTAATTATTAAAACGTTAAATTTTAAAATTTAAAAATCTAAATTTTAAAATTTAAAAATTTAAATTTAAAAATTTAAAAATTTAAATACTAAAATTAAAAATTTAATTATTAAAACTTTAAATTTTAAAATTTAAAAATTTAAATGCTAAATTTTAAAAATTTAATTATTAAAACTTTTAATATTAAAATTTAAAAATTTAAAAATTTAAATACTAAATTTTAAAAATTTAATTATTAAAACGTTAAATTTTAAAATTTAAAAATCTAAATTTTAAAATTTAAAAATTTAAATTTTAAAATTTAAAAATTTAAATTCTAAATTTTAAAAATTTAATTATTAAAACTTTAAATTTTAAAATATAACAATTTAAATACTAAATTTTAAAAATTTAATTTCAAAACTTTAAATTTTAAAATTTAAAAATTTATATACTAAATTTTAAAAATTTAATTATTAAAACTTTAAATTTTAAAAATTTAAAAATTTAAATACTCAATTTTAAAAATTTAATTATTAAAACTTTAAATTTAAAAATTTAAAAATTTAAATACAAAATTTTAAAAATTTAATTATTAACACTTTAACTTTTAAAATTTAAAAATTTAAATACTAAATTTTAAAAATTTAATTATTTAAACTTTAAATTTTAAAATTTAAAAATTTAAATACTAAATTTTAAAAATTTAAATATTAAAACTTTAAATTTTAAAATTTAAAAATTTAAATAATAAATTTTAAAAATTTAATTACTAAAACGTTAAATTTTAATATTTAAAAATTTAAAGTTTTAATATTTAAATTTTTAAAATTTAGTATTTAAATTTTTAAATTTTAAAATTTAAAGTTTAGTTTTAAAAATTTAATTATTAAAACTTTAAATTTTAAAATTTAAAAATTTAAAAATTTAAATGCTAAATTTTAAAAATTTAATTATTAAAACGTTAAATTTTAAAATTTAAATATCTAAATTTTAAAATTTAAAAATTTAAATTTTAAAATTTAAAAATTTAAATACTAAATTTTAAAAATTTAATTATTAAAACTTTAAATTTTAAAATATAACAATTTAAATACTAAATTTTAAAAATTTAATTATTAAAACGTTAAATTTTAAAATTTAAAAATCTAAATTTTAAAATTTAAAAATTTAAATTTTAAAATTTAAAAATTTAAAAACTAAATTTTAAAAATTTAATTATTAAGACTTTAAATTTTAAAATTTAAAAATTTAAATACTAAATTTTAAAAATTTAATTTCAAAACTTTAAATTTTAAAATTTAAAAATTTAAATACTAAATTTTAATAATTTAAAAATTTAAATACTCAATTTTAAAAATTTAATTATTAAAACTTTAAATTTAAAATTTTAAAAATTTAAATACTAAATTTTAAAAATTTAATTATTAAAACTTTAAATTTTAAAATTTAAAAATTTAAATATTTAAAAATTTAAATACTAAATATTAAAAATTTAATTATTAAAACTTTAAATTTTAAAATTTAAAAATTTAAATTTTAAAATTTAAAAATATAAATTTTAAAATTTAAAAATTTAAATACTAAATTTAAAAAATTTAATTATAAAAACTTTAAATTTTAAAATTTAAAAATTTAAAAATTTAAATACTAAATTTTAAAAATTTAATTATTAAAACTTTAAATTTTAAAATTTAAAAATTTAAAAATTTAAATGCTAAATTTTAAAAATTTTATTATTAAAACGTTAAATTTTAAAATTTAAAAATCTAAATTTTAAAATTTAAAAATTTAAATTTAAAAATTTAAAAATTTAAATACTAAAATTAAAAATTTAATTATTAAAACTTTAAATTTTAAAATTTAAAAATTTAAATGCTAAATTTTAAAAATTTAATTATTAAAACTTTTAATATTATAATTTAAATATTTAAAAATTTAAATACTAAATTTTAAAAATTTAATTATTAAAACGTTAAATTTTAAAATTTAAAAATCTAAATTTTAAAATTTAAAAATTTAAATTCTAAATTTTAAAAATTTAATTATTAAAACTTTAAATTTTAATATATAACAATTTAAATACTAAATTTTAAAAATTTAATTTCAAAACTTTAAATTTTAAAATTTAAAAATTTAAATACTAAATTTTAAAAATTTAATTATTAAAACTTTAAATTTTAAAAATTTAAAAATTTAAATACTCAATTTTAAAAATTTAATTATTAAAACTTTAAATTTAAAAATTTAAAAATTTAAATACAAAATTTTAAAAATTTAATTATTAAAACTTTAACTTTTAAAATTTAAAAATTTAAATACTAAATTTTAAAAATTTAATTATTTAAACTTTAAATTTTAAAATTTAAAAATTTAAATACTAAATTTTAAAAATTTAAATATTAAAACTTTAAATTTTAAAATTTAAAAATTTAAATAATAAATTTTAAAAATTTAATTACTAAAACGTTAAATTTTAAAATTTAAAAATTTAAAGTTTTAATATTTAAATTTTTAAAATTTAGTATTTAAATTTTTAAATTTTAAAATTTAAAGTTTAGTTTTAAAAATTTAATTATTAAAACTTTAAATTTTAAAATTTAAAAATTTAAAAATTTAAATGCTAAATTTTAAAAATTTAATTATTAAAACGTTAAATTTTAAAATTTAAATATCTAAATTTTAAAATTTAAAAATTTAAATTTTAAAATTTAAAAATTTAAATACTAAATTTTAAAAATTTAATTATTAAAACTTTAAATTTTAAAATATAACAATTTAAATACTAAATTTTAAAAATTTAATTATTAAAACGTTAAATTTTAAAATTTAAAAATCTAAATTTTAAAATTTAAAAATTTAAATTTTAAAATTTAAAAATTTAAAAACTAAATTTTAAAAATTTAATTATTAAGACTTTAAATTTTAAAATTTAAAAATTTAAATACTAAATTTTAAAAATTTAATTTCACAACTTTAAATTTTAAAATTTAAAAATTTAAATACTAAATTTTAATAATTTAAAAATTTAAATACTCAATTTTAAAAATTTAATTATTAAAACTTTAAATTTAAAATTTTAAAAATTTAAATACTAAATTTTAAAAATTTAATTATTAAAACTTTAAATTTTAAAATTTTAATATTTAAAAATTTAAATATTTAAAAATTTAAATACTAAATATTAAAAATTTAATTATTAAAACTTTAAATTTTAAAATTTAAAAATTTAAATTTTAAAATTTAAAAATATAAATTTTAAAATTTAAAAATTTAAATACTAAATTTAAAAAATTTAATTATAAAAACTTTAAATTTTAAAATTTAAAAATTTAAAAATTTAAATACTAAATTTTAAAAATTTAATTATTAAAACTTTAAATTTTAAAATTTAAAAATTTAAAAATTTAAATACTAAATTTTAAAAATTTAATTATTAAAACGTTAAATTTTAAAATTTAAAAATCTAAATTTTAAAATTTAAAAATTTAAATTATAAAATTTAAAAATTTAAATTCTAAATTTTAAAAATTTAATTATTAAAACTTTAAATTTTAAAATATAACAATTTAAATACTAAATTTTAAAAATTTAATTATTAAAACGTTAAATTTTAAAATTTAAAAATCTAAATTTTAAAATTTAAAAATTTAAATTTTAAAATTTAAAAATTTAAATACTAAATTTTAAAAATTTAATTATTAAAACGTTAAATTTTAAAATTTAAAAATCTAAATTTTAAAATTTAAAAATTTAAATTATAAAATTTAAAAATTTAAATTCTAAATTTTAAAAATTTAATTATTAAAACTTTAAATTTTAAAATATAACAATTTAAATGCTAAATTTTAAAAATTTAATTATAAAAACGTTAAATTTTAAAATTTAAAAATCTAAATTTTAAAATTTAAAAATTTAAATTTAAAAATTTAAATACTAAAATTAAAAATTTAATTATTAAAACTTTAAATTTTAAAATTTAAAAATTTAAATGCTAAATTTTAAAAATTTAATTATTAAAACTTTTAATATTAAAATTTAAAAATTTAAAAATTTAAATACTAAATTTTAAAAATTTAATTATTAAAACGTTAAATTTTAAAATTTAAAAATCTAAATTTTAAAATTTAAAAATTTAAATTATAAAATTTAAAAATTTAAATTCTAAATTTTAAAAATTTAATTATTAAAACTTTAAATTTTAAAATATAACAATTTAAATACTAAATTTTAAAAATTTAATTTCAAAACTTTAAATTTTAAAATTTAAAAATTTAAATACTAAATTTTAAAAATTTAATTATTAAAACTTTAAATTTTAAAAATTTAAAAATTTAAATACTCAATTTTAAAAATTTAATTATTAAAACTTTAAATTTAAAAATTTAAAAATTTAAATACAAAATTTTAAAAATTTAATTATTAAAACTTTAAATTTTAAAATTTAAAAATTTAAAAATTTAAATGCTAAATTTTAAAAATTTAATTATTAAAACGTTAAATTTTAAAATTTAAATATCTAAATTTTAAAATTTAAAAATTTAAATTTTAAAATTTAAAAATTTAAATACTAAATTTTAAAAATTTAATTATTAAAACTTTAAATTTTAAAATATAACAATTTAAATACTAAATTTTAAAAATTTAATTATTAAAACGTTAAATTTTAAAATTTAAAAATCTAAATTTTAAAATTTAAAAATTTAAATTTTAAAATTTAAAAATTTAAATACTAAATTTTAAAAATTTAATTATTAAAACGTTAAATTTTAAAATTTAAAAATGTAAATTTTAAAATTTAAAAATTTAAATTTTAAAATTTAAAAATTTAAATAATAAATTTTAAAAATTTAAATATTAAAACTTTAAATTTTAAAATTTAAAAATTTAAATAATAAATTTTAAAAATTTAATTATTAAAACGTTAAATTTTAAAATTTAAAAATTTAAATTTTAAAATTTAAAAATTTAAATACTAAATTTTAATAATTTAAAAATTTAAATACTCAATTTTAACAATTTAATTATTAAAACTTTAAATTTATAAATTTAAAAATTTAAATACTAAATTTTAAAAATTTAATTATTAAAACTTTAAATTTTAAAATTTAAAAATTTAAATATTTAAAAATGTAAATACCAAATATTAAAAATTTAATTATTAAAACTTTAAATTTTAAAATTTAAAAATTTAAATTTTAAAATTTAAAAATTTAAATGCTAAATTTTAAAAATTTAATTATTAAAACTTTTAATTTTAAAATTTAAAAATTTAAAAATTTAAATACTAAATTTTAAAAATTTAATTATTAAAACTTTAAATTTTAAAATATAACAATTTAAATACTAAATTTTAAAAATTTAATTATTAAAACGTTAAATTTTAAAATTTAAAAATCTAAATTTTAAAATTTAAAAATTTAAATTTTAAAATTTAAAAATTTAAAAACTAAATTTTAAAAATTTAATTATTAAGACTTTAAATTTTAAAATTTAAAAATTTAAATTTTAAAATTTAAAAATATAAATTTTAAAATTTAAAAATTTAAATACTAAATTTAAAAAATTTAATTATAAAAACTTTAAAGTTTAAAATTTAAAAATTTAAAAATTTAAATACTAAATTTTAAAAATTTAATTATTAAAACTTTAAATTTTAAAATTTAAAAATTTAAAAATTTAAATGCTAAATTTTAAAAATTTAATTATTAAAACGTTAAATTTTAAAATTTAAAAATCTAAATTTTAAAATTTAAAAATTTAAATTTAAAAATTTAAAAATTTAAATACTAAAATTAAAAATTTAATTATTAAAACTTTAAATTTTAAAATTTAAAAATTTAAATGCTAAATTTTAAAAATTTAATTATTCAAACTTTTAATATTAAAATTTAAAAATTTAAAAATTTAAATACTAAATTTTAAAAATTTAATTATTAAAACGTTAAATTTTAAAATTTAAAAATCTAAATTTTAAAATTTAAAAATTTAAATTTTAAAATTTAAAAATTTAAATTCTAAATTTTAAAAATTTAATTATTAAAACTTTAAATTTTAAAATATAACAATTTAAATACTAAATTTTAAAAATTTAATTTCAAAACTTTAAATTTTAAAATTTAAAAATTTAAATACTAAATTTTAAAAATTTAATTATTAAAACTTTAAATTTTAAAAATTTAAAAATTTAAATACTCAATTTTAAAAATTTAATTATTAAAACTTTAAATTTAAAAATTTAAAAATTTAAATACAAAATTTTAAAAATTTAATTATTAACACTTTAACTTTTAAAATTTAAAAATTTAAATACTAAATTTTAAAAATTTAATTATTTAAACTTTAAATTTTAAAATTTAAAAATTTAAATACTAAATTTTAAAAATTTAAATATTAAAACTTTAAATTTTAAAATTTAAACATTTAAATAATAAATTTTAAAAATTTAATTACTAAAACGTTAAATTTTAAAATTTAAAAATTTAAAGTTTTAATATTTAAATTTTTAAAATTTAGTATTTAAATTTTTAAATTTTAAAATTTAAAGTTTACTTTTAAAAATTTAATTATTAAAACTTTAAATTTTAAAATTTAAAAATTTAAAAATTTAAATGCTAAATTTTAAAAATTTAATTATTAAAACGTTAAATTTTAAAATTTAAATATCTAAATTTTAAAATTTAAAAATTTAAATTTTAAAATTTAAAAATTTAAATACTAAATTTTAAAAATTTAATTATTAAAACTTTAAATTTTAAAATATAACAATTTAAATACTAAATTTTAAAAATTTAATTATTAAAACGTTAAATTTTAAAATTTAAAAATCTAAATTTTAAAATTTAAAAATTTAAATTTTAAAATTTAAAAATTTAAAAACTAAATTTTAAAAATTTAATTATTAAGACTTTAAATTTTAAAATTTAAAAATTTAAATACTAAATTTTAAAAATTTAATTTCAAAACTTTAAATTTTAAAATTTAAAAATTTAAATACTAAATTTTAATAATTTAAAAATTTATATACTCAATTTTAAAAATTTAATTATTAAAACTTTAAATTTAAAAATTTAAAAATTTAAATACTAAATTTTAAAAATTTAATTATTAAAACTTTAAATTTTAAAATTTAAAAATTTAAATATTTAAAAATTTAAATACTAAATATTAAAAATTTAATTATTAAAACTTTAAATTTTAAAATTTAAAAATTTAAATTTTAAAATTTAAAAATATAAATTTTAAAATTTAAAAATTTAAATACTAAATTTAAAAAATTTAATTATAAAAACTTTAAATTTTAAAATTTAAAAATTTAAAAATTTAAATACTAAATTTTAAAAATTTAATTATTAAAACTTTAAATTTTAAAATTTAAAAATTTAAAAATTTAAATGCTAAATTTTAAAAATTTAATTATTAAAACGTTAAATTTTAAAATTTAAAAATCTAAATTTTAAAATTTAAAAATTTAAATTTAAAAATTTAAAAATTTAAATACTAAAATTAAAAATTTAATTATTAAAACTTTAAATTTTAAAATTTAAAAATTTAAATGCTAAATTTTAAAAATTTAATTATTAAAACTTTTAATATTATAATTTAAAAATTTAAAAATTTAAATACTAAATTTTAAAAATTTAATTATTAAAACTTTAAATTTTAAAATTTAAAAATTTAAATATTTAAAAATTTAAATACTAAATATTAAAAATTTAATTATTAAAACTTTAAATTTTAAAATTTAAAAATTTAAATTTTAAAATTTAAAAATATAAATTTTAAAATTTAAAAATTTAAATACTAAATTTAAAAAATTTAATTATAAAAACTTTAAATTTTAAAATTTAAAAATTTAAAAATTTAAATACTAAATTTTAAAAATTTAATTATTAAAACTTTAAATTTTAAAATTTAAAAATTTAAAAATTTAAATGCTAAATTTTAAAAATTTAATTATTAAAACGTTAAATTTTAAAATTTAAAAATCTAAATTTTAAAATTTAAAAATTTAAATTTAAAAATTTAAAAATTTAAATACTAAAATTAAAAATTTAATTATTAAAACTTTAAATTTTAAAATTTAAAAATTTAAATGCTAAATTTTAAAAATTTAATTATTAAAACTTTTAATATTATAATTTAAAAATTTAAAAATTTAAATACTAAATTTTAAAAATTTAATTATTAAAACGTTAAATTTTAAAATTTAAAAATCTAAATTTTAAAATTTAAAAATTTAAATTCTAAATTTTAAAAATTTAATTATTAAAACTTTAAATTTTAAAATATAACAATTTAAATACTAAATTTTAAAAATTTAATTATTTAAACTTTAAATTTTAAAATTTAAAAATTTAAATACTAAATTTTAAAAATTTAAATATTAAAACTTTAAATTTTAAAATATAACAATTTAAATACTAAATTTTAAAAATTTAATTATTAAAACGTTAAATTTTAAAATTTAAAAATCTAAATTATAAAATTTAAAAATTTAAATTTTAAAATTTAAAAATTTAAATACTAAATTTTAAAAATTTAATTATTAAAACGTTAAATTTTAAAATTTAAAAATGTAAATTTTAAAATTTAAAAATTTAAATTTTAAAATTTAAAAATTTAAATAATAAATTTTAAAAATTTAAATATTAAAACTTTAAATTTTAAAATTTAAAAATTTAAATAATAAATTTTAAAAATTTAATTATTAAAACGTTAAATTTTAAAATTTAAAAATTTAAATTTTAAAATTTAAAAATTTAAATACTAAATTTTAATAATTTAAAAATTTAAATACTCAATTTTAACAATTTAATTATTAAAACTTTAAATTTATAAATTTAAAAATTTAAATACTAAATTTTAAAAATTTAATTATTAAAACTTTAAATTTTAAAATTTAAAAATTTAAATATTTAAAAATGTAAATACCAAATATTAAAAATTTAATTATTAAAACTTTAAATTTTAAAATTTAAAAATTTAAATTTTAAAATTTAAAAATTTAAATGCTAAATTTTAAAAATTTAATTATTAAAACTTTTAATTTTAAAATTTAAAAATTTAAAAATTTAAATACTAAATTTTAAAAATTTAATTATTAAAACTTTAAATTTTAAAATATAACAATTTAAATACTAAATTTTAAAAATTTAATTATTAAAACGTTAAATTTTAAAATTTAAAAATCTAAATTTTAAAATTTAAAAATTTAAATTTTAAAATTTAAAAATTTAAAAACTAAATTTTAAAAATTTAATTATTAAGACTTTAAATTTTAAAATTTAAAAATTTAAATTTTAAAATTTAAAAATATAAATTTTAAAATTTAAAAATTTAAATACTAAATTTAAAAAATTTAATTATAAAAACTTTAAAGTTTAAAATTTAAAAATTTAAAAATTTAAATACTAAATTTTAAAAATTTAATTATTAAAACTTTAAATTTTAAAATTTAAAAATTTAAAAATTTAAATGCTAAATTTTAAAAATTTAATTATTAAAACGTTAAATTTTAAAATTTAAAAATCTAAATTTTAAAATTTAAAAATTTAAATTTAAAAATTTAAAAATTTAAATACTAAAATTAAAAATTTAATTATTAAAACTTTAAATTTTAAAATTTAAAAATTTAAATGCTAAATTTTAAAAATTTAATTATTCAAACTTTTAATATTAAAATTTAAAAATTTAAAAATTTAAATACTAAATTTTAAAAATTTAATTATTAAAACGTTAAATTTTAAAATTTAAAAATCTAAATTTTAAAATTTAAAAATTTAAATTTTAAAATTTAAAAATTTAAATTCTAAATTTTAAAAATTTAATTATTAAAACTTTAAATTTTAAAATATAACAATTTAAATACTAAATTTTAAAAATTTAATTTCAAAACTTTAAATTTTAAAATTTAAAAATTTAAATACTAAATTTTAAAAATTTAATTATTAAAACTTTAAATTTTAAAAATTTAAAAATTTAAATACTCAATTTTAAAAATTTAATTATTAAAACTTTAAATTTAAAAATTTAAAAATTTAAATACAAAATTTTAAAAATTTAATTATTAACACTTTAACTTTTAAAATTTAAAAATTTAAATACTAAATTTTAAAAATTTAATTATTTAAACTTTAAATTTTAAAATTTAAAAATTTAAATACTAAATTTTAAAAATTTAAATATTAAAACTTTAAATTTTAAAATTTAAACATTTAAATAATAAATTTTAAAAATTTAATTACTAAAACGTTAAATTTTAAAATTTAAAAATTTAAAGTTTTAATATTTAAATTTTTAAAATTTAGTATTTAAATTTTTAAATTTTAAAATTTAAAGTTTACTTTTAAAAATTTAATTATTAAAACTTTAAATTTTAAAATTTAAAAATTTAAAAATTTAAATGCTAAATTTTAAAAATTTAATTATTAAAACGTTAAATTTTAAAATTTAAATATCTAAATTTTAAAATTTAAAAATTTAAATTTTAAAATTTAAAAATTTAAATACTAAATTTTAAAAATTTAATTATTAAAACTTTAAATTTTAAAATATAACAATTTAAATACTAAATTTTAAAAATTTAATTATTAAAACGTTAAATTTTAAAATTTAAAAATCTAAATTTTAAAATTTAAAAATTTAAATTTTAAAATTTAAAAATTTAAAAACTAAATTTTAAAAATTTAATTATTAAGACTTTAAATTTTAAAATTTAAAAATTTAAATACTAAATTTTAAAAATTTAATTTCAAAACTTTAAATTTTAAAATTTAAAAATTTAAATACTAAATTTTAATAATTTAAAAATTTATATACTCAATTTTAAAAATTTAATTATTAAAACTTTAAATTTAAAAATTTAAAAATTTAAATACTAAATTTTAAAAATTTAATTATTAAAACTTTAAATTTTAAAATTTAAAAATTTAAATATTTAAAAATTTAAATACTAAATATTAAAAATTTAATTATTAAAACTTTAAATTTTAAAATTTAAAAATTTAAATTTTAAAATTTAAAAATATAAATTTTAAAATTTAAAAATTTAAATACTAAATTTAAAAAATTTAATTATAAAAACTTTAAATTTTAAAATTTAAAAATTTAAAAATTTAAATACTAAATTTTAAAAATTTAATTATTAAAACTTTAAATTTTAAAATTTAAAAATTTAAATGCTAAATTTTAAAAATTTAATTATTAAAACGTTAAATTTTAAAATTTAAAAATCTAAATTTTAAAATTTAAAAATTTAAATTTAAAAATTTAAAAATTTAAATACTAAAATTAAAAATTTAATTATTAAAACTTTAAATTTTAAAATTTAAAAATTTAAATGCTAAATTTTAAAAATTTAATTATTAAAACTTTTAATATTATAATTTAAAAATTTAAAAATTTAAATACTAAATTTTAAAAATTTAATTATTAAAACGTTAAATTTTAAAATTTAAAAATCTAAATTTTAAAATTTAAAAATTTAAATTCTAAATTTTAAAAATTTAATTATTAAAACTTTAAATTTTAAAATATAACAATTTAAATACTAAATTTTAAAAATTTAATTTCAAAACTTTAAATTTTAAAATTTAAAAATTTAAATACTAAATTTTAAAAATTTAATTATTAAAACTTTAAATTTTAAAAATTTAAAAATTTAAATACTCAATTTTAAAAATTTAATTATTAAAACTTTAAATTTAAAAATTTAAAAATTTAAATACAAAATTTTAAAAATTTAATTATTAAAACTTTAACTTTTAAAATTTAAAAATTTAAATACTAAATTTTAAAAATTTAATTATTTAAACTTTAAATTTTAAAATTTAAAAATTTAAATACTAAATTTTAAAAATTTAAATATTAAAACTTTAAATTTAAAAATTTAAAAATTTAAATACTAAATTTTAAAAATTTAATTATTAAAACTTTAAATTTTAAAATTTAAAAATTTAAATTTTAAAATTTAAAAATTTAAATGCTAAATTTTAAAAATTTAATTATTAAAACTTTTAATTTTAAAATTTAAAAATTTAAAAATTTAAATACTAAATTTTAAAAATTTAATTATTAAAACTTTAAATTTTAAAATATAACAATTTAAATACTAAATTTTAAAAATTTAATTATTAAAACGTTAAATTTTAAAATTTAAAAATCTAAATTTTAAAATTTAAAAATTTAAATTTTAAAATTTAAAAATTTAAAAACTAAATTTTAAAAATTTAATTATTAAGACTTTAAATTTTAAAATTTAAAAATTTAAATTTTAAAATTTAAAAATATAAATTTTAAAATTTAAAAATTTAAATACTAAATTTAAAAAATTTAATTATAAAAACTTTAAAGTTTAAAATTTAAAAATTTAAAAATTTAAATACTAAATTTTAAAAATTTAATTATTAAAACTTTAAATTTTAAAATTTAAAAATTTAAAAATTTAAATGCTAAATTTTAAAAATTTAATTATTAAAACGTTAAATTTTAAAATTTAAAAATCTAAATTTTAAAATTTAAAAATTTAAATTTAAAAATTTAAAAATTTAAATACTAAAATTAAAAATTTAATTATTAAAACTTTAAATTTTAAAATTTAAAAATTTAAATGCTAAATTTTAAAAATTTAATTATTCAAACTTTTAATATTAAAATTTAAAAATTTAAAAATTTAAATACTAAATTTTAAAAATTTAATTATTAAAACGTTAAATTTTAAAATTTAAAAATCTAAATTTTAAAATTTAAAAATTTAAATTTTAAAATTTAAAAATTTAAATTCTAAATTTTAAAAATTTAATTATTAAAACTTTAAATTTTAAAATATAACAATTTAAATACTAAATTTTAAAAATTTAATTTCAAAACTTTAAATTTTAAAATTTAAAAATTTAAATACTAAATTTTAAAAATTTAATTATTAAAACTTTAAATTTTAAAAATTTAAAAATTTAAATACTCAATTTTAAAAATTTAATTATTAAAACTTTAAATTTAAAAATTTAAAAATTTAAATACAAAATTTTAAAAATTTAATTATTAACACTTTAACTTTTAAAATTTAAAAATTTAAATACTAAATTTTAAAAATTTAATTATTTAAACTTTAAATTTTAAAATTTAAAAATTTAAATACTAAATTTTAAAAATTTAAATATTAAAACTTTAAATTTTAAAATTTAAACATTTAAATAATAAATTTTAAAAATTTAATTACTAAAACGTTAAATTTTAAAATTTAAAAATTTAAAGTTTTAATATTTAAATTTTTAAAATTTAGTATTTAAATTTTTAAATTTTAAAATTTAAAGTTTACTTTTAAAAATTTAATTATTAAAACTTTAAATTTTAAAATTTAAAAATTTAAAAATTTAAATGCTAAATTTTAAAAATTTAATTATTAAAACGTTAAATTTTAAAATTTAAATATCTAAATTTTAAAATTTAAAAATTTAAATTTTAAAATTTAAAAATTTAAATACTAAATTTTAAAAATTTAATTATTAAAACTTTAAATTTTAAAATATAACAATTTAAATACTAAATTTTAAAAATTTAATTATTAAAACGTTAAATTTTAAAATTTAAAAATCTAAATTTTAAAATTTAAAAATTTAAATTTTAAAATTTAAAAATTTAAAAACTAAATTTTAAAAATTTAATTATTAAGACTTTAAATTTTAAAATTTAAAAATTTAAATACTAAATTTTAAAAATTTAATTTCAAAACTTTAAATTTTAAAATTTAAAAATTTAAATACTAAATTTTAATAATTTAAAAATTTATATACTCAATTTTAAAAATTTAATTATTAAAACTTTAAATTTAAAAATTTAAAAATTTAAATACTAAATTTTAAAAATTTAATTATTAAAACTTTAAATTTTAAAATTTAAAAATTTAAATATTTAAAAATTTAAATACTAAATATTAAAAATTTAATTATTAAAACTTTAAATTTTAAAATTTAAAAATTTAAATTTTAAAATTTAAAAATATAAATTTTAAAATTTAAAAATTTAAATACTAAATTTAAAAAATTTAATTATAAAAACTTTAAATTTTAAAATTTAAAAATTTAAAAATTTAAATACTAAATTTTAAAAATTTAATTATTAAAACTTTAAATTTTAAAATTTAAAAATTTAAAAATTTAAATGCTAAATTTTAAAAATTTAATTATTAAAACGTTAAATTTTAAAATTTAAAAATCTAAATTTTAAAATTTAAAAATTTAAATTTAAAAATTTAAAAATTTAAATACTAAAATTAAAAATTTAATTATTAAAACTTTAAATTTTAAAATTTAAAAATTTAAATGCTAAATTTTAAAAATTTAATTATTAAAACTTTTAATATTATAATTTAAAAATTTAAAAATTTAAATACTAAATTTTAAAAATTTAATTATTAAAACGTTAAATTTTAAAATTTAAAAATCTAAATTTTAAAATTTAAAAATTTAAATTCTAAATTTTAAAAATTTAATTATTAAAACTTTAAATTTTAAAATATAACAATTTAAATACTAAATTTTAAAAATTTAATTTCAAAACTTTAAATTTTAAAATTTAAAAATTTAAATACTAAATTTTAAAAATTTAATTATTAAAACTTTAAATTTTAAAAATTTAAAAATTTAAATACTCAATTTTAAAAATTTAATTATTAAAACTTTAAATTTAAAAATTTAAAAATTTAAATACAAAATTTTAAAAATTTAATTATTAAAACTTTAACTTTTAAAATTTAAAAATTTAAATACTAAATTTTAAAAATTTAATTATTTAAACTTTAAATTTTAAAATTTAAAAATTTAAATACTAAATTTTAAAAATTTAAATATTAAAACTTTAAATTTAAAAATTTAAAAATTTAAATACTAAATTTTAAAAATTTAATTATTAAAACTTTAAATTTTAAAATTTAAAAATTTAAATATTTAAAAATTTAAATACTAAATATTAAAAATTTAATTATTAAAACTTTAAATTTTAAAATTTAAAAATTTAAATTTTAAAATTTAAAAATATAAATTTTAAAATTTAAAAATTTAAATACTAAATTTAAAAAATTTAATTATAAAAACTTTAAATTTTAAAATTTAAAAATTTAAAAATTTAAATACTAAATTTTAAAAATTTAATTTCAAAACTTTAAATTTTAAAATTTAAAAATTTAAATACTAAATTTTAATAATTTAAAAATTTAAATACTCAATTTTAAAAATTTAATTATTAAAACTTTAAATTTAAAAATTTAAAAATTTAAATACTAAATTTTAAAAATTTAATTATTAAAACTTTAAATTTTAAAATTTAAAAATTTAAATATTTAAAAATTTAAATACTAAATATTAAAAATTTAAATATTAAAACTTTAAATTTTAAAATTTAAAAATTTAAATTTTAAAATTTAAAAATATAAATTTTAAAATTTAAAAATTTAAATACTAAATTTAAAAAATTTAATTATAAAAACTTTAAATTTTAAAATTTAAAAATTTAAAAATTTAAATACTAAATTTTAAAAATTTAATTATTAAAACTTTAAATTTTAAAATTTAAAAATTTAAAAATTTAAATGCTAAATTTTAAAAATTTAATTATTAAAACGTTAAATTTTAAAATTTAAAAATCTAAATTTTAAAATTTAAAAATTTAAATTTAAAAATTTAAAAATTTAAATACTAAAATTAAAAATTTAATTATTAAAACTTTAAATTTTAAAATTTAAAAATTTAAATGCTAAATTTTAAAAATTTAATTATTAAAACTTTTAATATTATAATTTAAAAATTTAAAAATTTAAATACTAAATTTTAAAAATTTAATTATTAAAACGTTAAATTTTAAAATTTAAAAATCTAAATTTTAAAATTTAAAAATTTAAATTCTAAATTTTAAAAATTTAATTATTAAAACTTTAAATTTTAAAATATAACAATTTAAATACTAAATTTTAAAAATTTAATTTCAAAACTTTAAATTTTAAAATTTAAAAATTTAAATACTAAATTTTAAAAATTTAATTATTAAAACTTTAAATTTTAAAAATTTAAAAATTTAAATACTCAATTTTAAAAATTTAATTATTAAAACTTTAAATTTAAAAATTTAAAAATTTAAATACAAAATTTTAAAAATTTAATTATTAAAACTTTAACTTTTAAAATTTAAAAATTTAAATACTAAATTTTAAAAATTTAATTATTTAAACTTTAAATTTTAAAATTTAAAAATTTAAATACTAAATTTTAAAAATTTAAATATTAAAACTTTAAATTTTAAAATTTAAAAATTTAAATAATAAATTTTAAAAATTTAATTACTAAAACGTTAAATGTTAAAATTTAAAAATTTAAAGTTTTAATATTTAAATTTTTAAAATTTAGTATTTAAATTTTTAAATTTTAAAATTTAAAGTTTAGTTTTAAAAATTTAATTATTAAAACTTTAAATTTTAAAATTTAAAAATTTAAAAATTTAAATGCTAAATTTTAAAAATTTAATTATTAAAACGTTAAATTTTAAAATTTAAATATCTAAATTTTAAAATTTAAAAATTTAAATTTTAAAATTTAAAAATTTAAATACTAAATTTTAAAAATTTAATTATTAAAACTTTAAATTTTAAAATATAACAATTTAAATACTAAATTTTAAAAATTTAATTATTAAAACGTTAAATTTTAAAATTTAAAAATCTAAATTTTAAAATTTAAAAATTTAAATTTTAAAATTTAAAAATTTAAAAACTAAATTTTAAAAATTTAATTATTAAGACTTTAAATTTTAAAATTTAAAAATTTAAATACTAAATTTTAAAAATTTAATTTCACAACTTTAAATTTTAAAATTTAAAAATTTAAATACTAAATTTTAATAATTTAAAAATTTAAATACTCAATTTTAAAAATTTAATTATTAAAACTTTAAATTTAAAATTTTAAAAATTTAAATACTAAATTTTAAAAATTTAATTATTAAAACTTTAAATTTTAAAATTTAAAAATTTAAATATTTAAAAATTTAAATACTAAATATTAAAAATTTAATTATTAAAACTTTAAATTTTAAAATTTAAAAATTTAAATTTTAAAATTTAAAAATATAAATTTTAAAATTTAAAAATTTAAATACTAAATTTAAAAAATTTAATTATAAAAACTTTAAATTTTAAAATTTAAAAATTTAAAAATTTAAATACTAAATTTTAAAAATTTAATTATTAAAACTTTAAATTTTAAAATTTAAAAATTTAAAAATTTAAATGCTAAATTTTAAAAATTTAATTATAAAAACGTTAAATTTTAAAATTTAAAAATCTAAATTTTAAAATTTAAAAATTTAAATTTAAAAATTTAAAAATTTAAATACTAAAATTAAAAATTTAATTATTAAAACTTTAAATTTTAAAATTTAAAAATTTAAATGCTAAATTTTAAAAATTTAATTATTAAAACTTTTAATATTAAAATTTAAAAATTTAAAAATTTAAATACTAAATTTTAAAAATTTAATTATTAAAACGTTAAATTTTAAAATTTAAAAATCTAAATTTTAAAATTTAAAAATTTAAATTATAAAATTTAAAAATTTAAATTCTAAATTTTAAAAATTTAATTATTAAAACTTTAAATTTTAAAATATAACAATTTAAATACTAAATTTTAAAAATTTAATTTCAAAACTTTAAATTTTAAAATTTAAAAATTTAAATACTAAATTTTAAAAATTTAATTATTAAAACTTTAAATTTTAAAAATTTAAAAATTTAAATACTCAATTTTAAAAATTTAATTATTAAAACTTTAAATTTAAAAATTTAAAAATTTAAATACAAAATTTTAAAAATTTAATTATTAAAACTTTAAATTTTAAAATTTAAAAATTTAAAAATTTAAATGCTAAATTTTAAAAATTTAATTATTAAAACGTTAAATTTTAAAATTTAAATATCTAAATTTTAAAATTTAAAAATTTAAATTTTAAAATTTAAAAATTTAAATACTAAATTTTAAAAATTTAATTATTAAAACTTTAAATTTTAAAATATAACAATTTAAATACTAAATTTTAAAAATTTAATTATTAAAACGTTAAATTTTAAAATTTAAAAATCTAAATTTTAAAATTTAAAAATTTAAATTTTAAAATTTAAAAATTTAAAAACTAAATTTTAAAAATTTAATTATTAAGACTTTAAATTTTAAAATTTAAAAATTTAAATACTAAATTTTAAAAATTTAATTTCACAACTTTAAATTTTAAAATTTAAAAATTTAAATACTAAATTTTAATAATTTAAAAATTTAAATACTCAATTTTAAAAATTTAATTATTAAAACTTTAAATTTAAAATTTTAAAAATTTAAATACTAAATTTTAAAAATTTAATTATTAAAACTTTAAATTTTAAAATTTAAAAATTTAAATATTTAAAAATTTAAATACTAAATATTAAAAATTTAATTATTAAAACTTTAAATTTTAAAATTTAAAAATTTAAAAACTAAATTTTAAAAATTTAATTATTAAGACTTTAAATTTTAAAATTTAAAAATTTAAATACTAAATTTTAAAAATTTAATTTCACAACTTTAAATTTTAAAATTTAAAAATTTAAATACTAAATTTTAATAATTTAAAAATTTAAATACTCAATTTTAAAAATTTAATTATTAAAACTTTAAATTTAAAATTTTAAAAATTTAAATACTAAATTTTAAAAATTTAATTATTAAAACTTTAAATTTTAAAATTTAAAAATTTAAATATTTAAAAATTTAAATACTAAATATTAAAAATTTAATTATTAAAACTTTAAATTTTAAAATTTAAAAATTTAAATTTTAAAATTTAAAAATATAAATTTTAAAATTTAAAAATTTAAATACTAAATTTAAAAAATTTAATTATAAAAACTTTAAATTTTAAAATTTAAAAATTTAAAAATTTAAATACTAAATTTTAAAAATTTAATTATAAAAACTTTAAATTTTAAAATTTAAAAATTTAAAAATTTAAATACTAAATATTAAAAATTTAATTATTAAAACTTTAAATTTTAAAAATTTAAAAATTTAAATACTCAATTTTAAAAATTTAATTATTAAAACTTTAAATTTAAAAATTTAAAAATATAAATACAAAATTTTAAAAATTTAATTATTAAAACTTTAACTTTTAAAATTTAAAAATTTAAATACTAAATTTTAAAAATTTAATTATTTAAACTTTAAATTTTAAAATTTAAAAATTTAAATACTAAATATTAAAAATTTAAATATTAAAACTTTAAATTTTAAAATTTAAAAATTTAAATTTTAAAATTTAAAAATATAAATTTTAAAATTTAAAAATTTAAATACTAAATTTAAAAAATTTAATTATAAAAACTTTAAATTTTAAAATTTAAAAATTTAAAAATTTAAATACTAAATTTTAAAAATTTAATTATTAAAACTTTAAATTTTAAAATTTAAAAATTTAAAAATTTAAATGCTAAATTTTAAAAATTTAATTATTAAAACGTTAAATTTTAAAATTTAAAAATCTAAATTTTAAAATTTAAAAATTTAAATTTAAAAATTTAAAAATTTAAATACTAAAATTAAAAATTTAATTATTAAAACTTTAAATTTTAAAATTTAAAAATTTAAATGCTAAATTTTAAAAATTTAATTATTAAAACTTTTAATATTATAATTTAAAAATTTAAAAATTTAAATACTAAATTTTAAAAATTTAATTATTAAAACGTTAAATTTTAAAATTTAAAAATCTAAATTTTAAAATTTAAAAATTTAAATTCTAAATTTTAAAAATTTAATTATTAAAACTTTAAATTTTAAAATATAACAATTTAAATACTAAATTTTAAAAATTTAATTTCAAAACTTTAAATTTTAAAATTTAAAAATTTAAATACTAAATTTTAAAAATTTAATTATTAAAACTTTAAATTTTAAAAATTTAAAAATTTAAATACTCAATTTTAAAAATTTAATTATTAAAACTTTAAATTTAAAAATTTAAAAATTTAAATACAAAATTTTAAAAATTTAATTATTAAAACTTTAACTTTTAAAATTTAAAAATTTAAATACTAAATTTTAAAAATTTAATTATTTAAACTTTAAATTTTAAAATTTAAAAATTTAAATACTAAATTTTAAAAATTTAAATATTAAAACTTTAAATTTTAAAATTTAAAAATTTAAATAATAAATTTTAAAAATTTAATTACTAAAACGTTAAATGTTAAAATTTAAAAATTTAAAGTTTTAATATTTAAATTTTTAAAATTTAGTATTTAAATTTTTAAATTTTAAAATTTAAAGTTTAGTTTTAAAAATTTAATTATTAAAACTTTAAATTTTAAAATTTAAAAATTTAAAAATTTAAATGCTAAATTTTAAAAATTTAATTATTAAAACGTTAAATTTTAAAATTTAAATAT